>NC_056727.1:925095427-925282927 GCF_019279795.1 Protopterus annectens | reverse complement strand
GATTCCAATATATATTGTTTATCTTGTTGATTTGGTGGGTCCCCATTAATAGAAGTGAAATAATTCCAGTATGAATCTACACTGTAAAAAGTTTCTTGTCTGATAATTTTATGTATGTATGAAAGTTTACCTTTATCAGAAACTTTATGTTGTAAATGTAATATCAAGTAATCAATCAGTGTTGGAATAGATTATTTAACTGTTCTAACTACAAAGCATTCTGATCAAGTATCTCCAATCCTAACTTCTTATTTTGTATTCTGATCATATACAGACTGACGATAATTTTGCAAATGTGCCAGGGTCATACTGCAGGTACCACAGGGTGCTGTGCTGTCAGGGTGAATTTCATGAATTTCCTCTTTCAGATACATAATACGTTGGTTATGATTGGAGACCCACTCATGATCCATCATGTCATCACAAGACCCTTGCCAAATAGTTATAGTTTAATAATGCCAAATATCTCCAGTTAGTCAGCTGTTTTTCCTTATAGTTCCTTGTCTTTTTGCCTGTTTTTATGGTGGTGCCATCTCTAGGCCTACCCTCCCTCTCTGTTATAACATTATACATTGAAGGTGATACTTACGTTACCCAATCTCTGAAAATACTGCAGAACTCTTTAGGAAGCATATGATACACAAATGATTTCTTCCCACCAAACCCTTTAGTGAATTCTAAACCTTTTTCTTATTTATTGCCTAATACTTTGCTATTTTCCCCTTGATGTTAATATAGAGGATTATGAACAGGTCACCAATCATAACCATGTTATTATGTGCTCTCGACATGGATGCCAAAAAATTCACCTTGAGAGTGAAACTTGAGAGGTCAATCTTGGCATCCATGTCGAGAACACATAATAAAAGGTTATCATTGGAGAACCTATCATAATTCTTTGTAGTGCATGGAGATTTATTTCCTTTGTAGGCAACTAGTTACAGAAAAAAAAGTTCCGTATTTTGACAGCTTTCAAAGCCATAAAGCACTTAGCAAGCATTGCCAGAAAGGGAGTACCGCACTCTTTTATGTTACACAAAGTCAGGGACACAATATTATGTTACACAAAGTCAGGGACACAATACTGGCACAGACAGCAGGCAGAAACAATCTTCGTTTATTTTACTGCTGTCGAGTGCTGGTCTGTACTGGCAAATTCAACTGAAGGAGGGGTTGCTTAACATTTGTTAAGCTCAGGTCTCAAGCTATTGAAGTGCATAATTAATATATCTTTTTCCAGATATCAGAGCTAATCATCTCACTGCATGTACTACAAAAGTATTATGCTGTTATTCCTTCCCAATTTCTCTCCTTGTTTCAATTCCATCGTCTTTATGCAAAAGCATGTCTACTGTCCATTTCTAATGGCCTCCCCAGGATGGGAATTCAACACTGCCTGCTTGCTGCTGTCCTTCCTCCTGCAGTTCTTCTAGTGCTCCTACCACTAATCATATACGGACTGCTTGGAGCTTAGTAAGGGCTTCATCCCGCTGCACCACAGGACTACTTACAGTTCTATACTTTTATTAAGATCTAAACATCTCTCATTACTTTCCCCTTCTCACAAAAGGTCCTTTTTAATCCAGAGGCATACCTATGAGTAAAATTCTTATCTTTTATCTTAAGTGCAATTTCTTGCTGTCATTTCTGCCCTCCCAGATTACTGGTTTATTTCATAATCTTTTAATATTTTTTCACTCATTGTTATAAAATCAGTCAGCCAATTGAGTAACTTTAGTTCTATGCTTTGAAACCTAGACCCATTGCAGATAATATAAATAAAAATGTAAATTGGTTAGATATCATTCTACGAACAATATAAAGCAATTAACAGCCAGATAAAACATTTAAGGAATTGTAATCAGCATATAAAAAACTAAAAGGATCCCCAAAGGTCTTGTGGAAGAGGTGCATCAAGACATTTTCTAGAGTTAGCCTGATATGCATTTTCAAAGATGCCAAAGAAAGAAGTTTTAATTCAACTCTCAACTTATGGATCACCAGTAGCCACATGACACTGAGAAAAGGCTTTCAGAAAACCGGTAGTGTACCAAATGGACCTTTAAATAGGTGTTGCCCTGATCAAGTAGGGCTTTTAATACCCTCATGAGGACCTGCAATGCAATTCTGTGCTCAACAAATAGCCAGTCCAAAGAACGCAAAATGGCAGATTCTGTTCATACATATAAACTCCAAATCTTTACCCCATAGGTGAGGTGTGTGTGTGTGTGTGTGTGTGTGTGTGTGTGTGTGTGTGTGTGTGTGTGTGAGCACATACATGTAGGACAAGAGTAAAGGCTAAGGAGGGCCTTTCAATGGCATGGAAGGCCATGGGTAAACTCCTGGATGGGTTGAGTTAGAGCCCATTTGCACTTACTCAAGAAAGAATGTCATCCAGCAGTTTTTAGTGTGATTACTGTAAACCTCATAGCCATGATAAATTAGAAGCATGTTTTGCTGTCATCTGCATAGCAGCGACACAGTAAATCTCTGCCTCGGACTGAATCACCAATCAGCAGCATGTAATAAAATAAAACAGGACCCAGTATCAAGGTCTGTCATACCCTGCAGTAGAAAGGTTAGAGGAGAAATTAGCCCTTGAGACCATCTTCTGGGAGTTACAAGATAAGGAACATAGGAGGTTTACCACTCAAAGGCTGTAGCAGAAGTCCTACACTAGGTCTTTAGGGGTTCAAGAAGATCAACTAATTAATTGTGACAAAAGTACTGAAGAGATCAAAGAGGAATAGTTCAGAATAATTCCTTTGGTCTCTAACCACAAGAAGATTAACCATTTGAGTCACTACAGTTTTAAAGCTCTGCTGTGCTCTGAAATGAGAAAAAAATGGATTTCAGAGTCCATGTGTCTCTGAAAATGATGCAGCTTCATATGTATATCATTCTCTGTAACTTCTCTAATAAAGGGGACATTCAAAATAGAGTGGTAACTAAAGGACACCCAGGGCCAAAGCCTGGCATGAGTATAATCAGTGACTCCTTTAAGTTAGATGGGATGATATAGGATAATAGTCTTCAACCAACACTGGTGAACTCTGAAGATGAAAGACCCTAGCATGTCCAATCAAGACAGTTTAGGTGGGCCAGTATCAACTCCATTGGACACACACTTGAAAATTTCTGCATGAACTCCTCAAAATGAAGGGCTTCAAATTCATATCAAACCCGGTCTGATAGACCTTTGTCAAGAAATGTTCCCAGGAGTGCTTCCTACCTACCTTGTGAAGAATTTAGCTGTTAGTTCACAATAATATATAGGAAATCCTTCAAAGTCAGTATTTAGGTTGGACTGCACAGCCTGTCAATTACCTGGGCAGGTTTTGCTAATTGGTTCTTTGTAACAGAGATCTCTCTGGACAGATAACAAGCCTTCTTATGTGAAATTGTTGACAAATCCATTAAGTACTGTAGGTTCAATGTGGATTGTCCTTCTAAAGATATATAAGCCTCCAGTGGTGCATCATCATTTATCCCTTCTTATCCAGCTACCAGAGTTCAGAGTCATACCATGCCTCCCTCAGTGACAGAGCATACACAAGGAGGGTTAAACTATCCATATCAATGGTCACACAGCTATTGCAGTGTGTGGTCATCAGGACAGGGTTATTCAAAGGGTAGTCCAGTAATCCAAGAGGAGCAGACTGAGGGCAGGTAACAAAGCAGTGCTATTGATGAGTAAGATAAATTCCTGCAGTAGTCAGCACTTGGGGAGTGATAAGACACGGTATCATGAAGCTGAATCAGAGCAGTTGCTTGTCTGATCATGAGCCTAGTTCTATGCCTAGGCATGAGGTGAGTAGAGTGAGATGAGACATCAAGTCCAATGAGTGGCTGTGCTGATGGGCAGCAACATAGATTACCGAAACAAATCCAAAACCCTTTCATTAAAGATGTAAAGTCCTTAGCAGAAATGTAAGAAAATTAGCATTAGTCCAGATACTGAAATCACCCTAAACAAGGTAGTTTGTGTGGACCAGCACTGAGTACATGAGGAAGTCTAAACTCTGGCAAGAAATTATTCATCTTACCGGGGTTATGGCAAATGAGTAGAAGCCTACAGGTATCTCCTGCTCCCATGACACTCTTAGATGCATCAGTGCTCTGCAAGAAGCCTGGCAGCACCATTCTGAAACAAATGGCAAAGCCCCAACCAGTGTCACTTCTAGGCACTAGATTATTAAGAAACCTTGAGGTACTAAGGCTGCCAGGTGAGGGTTGAAGCTAAAATCATACCAACACATAATTAGAAGTACCATCTCCTGATCAATTAACATGTTAGCAATGATGACAGTCCTGTTCTGGACTGATCTTGCATTCGAATAAAGTGTCTTCTGTGGGACCAATGGACTACAGAAAAATCTTTTCACAATTATCTTGTAGCCCTTAATTAGTCAAAAAATGATCTTAAACCACTATCCACATGCACCTTGATACATCATTGTTATTTAACCTCGCAGCCTGACTAAAACTTTTCTTTACTGAAGAAGTTTTCCATTGACCTTTTCATGATACAGTCTTCCAATATGAAGCAAAAACTATTTCCTCCATGTCTAGCTCCTTAATTAAAAGGGAATAATCAGAGAAACCTACAACTTCACTATTCAGTCCTGAAATACTCACTATGAATTAATAATGTATTGTTGACCACACATCACATTCTGCTTTATATACACAATTCTGTTTCACATTTTCAGTGTCTTCATCTAGCTTTCCTGTATAGTTTGTTTTGCCACTTACAATACTTCTGTTATGTATGCTATACAGAAAATCGTCTCCATATGCACATGCAAAATAAAAAAAGAAGTATCTAAAAGTTTGATGGTTTTATTATCTTTACTTTTCATCTCCTCTCTGTCAGAAATATCAGTTAATAATTTTGATCCCGCTGTTATTGTAACTAGTGCCTAATGTCAGACACAGGAGTTATGATCCTTTGACCTACACCACTGACCAACAATAAGTATAGGAAATAACAATAACCAAACAAAATAATACAAACAGATGCATAAGTATAAATAATAAAGTTTAGCTTTACAAGTATAGAGCAAATGTGCACTGGTGCGTTGGATATATGCCTACCCAATCATGTCAAAATATGCTTCCCCTGAGCAATCAAACACAGAGATGCAGGCCCTAGCTTCAAATGCCCTTTCTCCATATCTGAATGCACAGTGTCTTACAGTTCTAGAGTATCCACAGTAACTGTAATTTGACTAAAGTATTACATTCACGTCTGTCATAATTCTCACTCACCATTTATATGGCAGCCATCTTTGCTCACTTCTTAAATGCACACTCATGTCAAGAATGAATACAAGTATGCATAGTTGCTCATGAATGTGTGGGTCATCTCTAAGGTAGTCATCCTTCATACTTATATCGCAATTGTTTCTTACTATACAAGATGGATGCAAGTCCTACTGCAACTGTGAACTGTTTGTGTGTGTGTGTGTGTGTGTGTGTGTGTGTGTGTGTGTGTGTGTGTGTGTGTGTGTGTGAGAGAGAGTGCAGGAGCATGCTGGGGAGTAGTTTGTATGTGTATGTGAATGGTGCTGTGTGTTGGAGCAAGTGATCAAAAATCATGTGTTATAAGTTTATCAGTGATGCTGTGTGGAATGGTTGAATGTATGATGTTGTGCAGGTATTTTATCTTGGACTGAGCATTAGAAAAATGCAGTGTGTTTATCACTGTAGTTCTGAGTTGTCAAGTGTATTGATTGAAAGTGTGTATGTGTATGGGTTGTGCTGTGTGCTTCTACTGATTGGTTGGAAGACTGTGGCTATGAGAAGAAATATTTGGATTAGAAAATAATAATATGAGACTGTGTATAGTGGGGCAAATTTGGCTATAATAGTATGAGTCTGAATGGGGGAATGATATTTTAAGAGTGTGTGATTAATGTGCAGTGTATGAAAGGTACGTGAGGTGGCTGCTGTGAAACAGATGTGTGTGTGTGTGTGTGTGTGTGTGTGTGTGTGTGTGTGTGTGTGTGTGTGTGTGTGTGTGTGTGTGTGTGTGTGTGTGTGTGTGTGTGTGTGTGTGCATGTGCGTGCATGTGCAGGTCTGTGTTCTAAGTAGCACTTAACCCAAGGTTAGTGTGATCTTGAAGATGGTTATGTATGTTTTGGGGTGGGGGCTTGCAACCATGGGGTGTGCTGGAAACTTACTCCTCATCTGAAATTTTTGTAGTGTGTGTGTGTGTGTGTGTGTGTGTGTGTGTGTGTGTGTGTGTGTGTGTATTTGTTTTAGATTGTTTGTGTGGTTGAGTTTTCCTTAATGTGTGGGTTAGTTTGTATGTGTTTGTACATGTCCATCTCTGTATGATGGATTATAATCATGATTAGTAGAATAGCCCAGGACTGTGCTATGCCAGTGTGTTATTCACCTAGATTGTTCTAAAAAATATGCATTTGAGATCTAATCCCATACATATGCAGAAACACACACACACACACATACACACACACACACACACACACACACACACACACACACACACACACACACACACACACACACACATGAATATGCACATGCACACACAAACACAAATTTCCAGGAGAGGATAGTAATACCTTCCAGTGCTACAGTCCTTTTTTATGGTTCTGAGGTAATTAGTGCCTCCAACTATATCAGTCTGGCACACTAATACACTGTGTCACTCTTAAAAACAAATGAAAAACAATTACTTATAGTAGTTTTAGTTGAACATTCCTTCTGTCGCTTTCAGGGACAGATGCCAGCAGTTTCAACTCATCCAGTGCAGTGCCCAAAGAAATAAATAAGCAGCCACAGGCTTCAGATATTAAACAAATACAATTACTTACTAAAAGGTATATTAAGTATTAATAGACTGAAAAATTGAATCTACAGATAGGAAGGTTGTTGCATATGGAAACAAAAAAGAAAAGGTTTTAAGTAGATAGATTATACACTGACTGTACACTGACTACCCAACTAGTTATATTCTAACTTCTGGCTAAAATCTCACTGTACTCTGCCCACGGCTACATACATTTGTAGACAACAACAGGCAAACAAGACAGAAAATTATCTCAGTATTTCAGAGTCTGGAGGCAGACACATCTCAGTACAATTGAGGAAGCATTGGCTCAAAATTGCTTGCAACTAAATAGTTCATAGGAGAAGGTTATTCTACCTGACACCTTCAGGGATGCCACAGGATAGATCAGCCCCAGGAGATACACAGCAGAGTTCTTTCAAAGCAACTTCTCTTCGGTGTACATTCCTTGTCAATCAAAATTTAACTAATAAAAGTAGATTTTTCTGGAATACTTAGGTAACAGGAAATGACTGCAAACAAACACAAAGCCTTACAACAGTGAGTACTTGAATTTGTGGGTGTGTCTCTGTAGCTACCCTCTCCTATAAAAATACAGTTTATTTTACATTTGCATTTTCCAGTTTATTCCAGCTTTACATTAATGTAGTTACAGGTCTTGTGCAGTCTTTTTCACATATTTTTCCAAAACAATTTATTTTTACAGATCTGATTCATTTCACAGAAGAAACTTAGATATTTCATACAATTTTTTGCGCAGTTTATGGTTCTGTTCCATTTTATTTCTTAAAACATGATCAGATTTGTATATGGTATTTCACACCAAGTATTAACAATCTGCCTGCTATAACATTATAGTTTTGTTATTCTCTTGGGCATGGTTTTAAAGATGACTCTTATTCTTATATTTTGCTCTTGAGGGACTGATCAGTGACATTGTTCTTATAACCATATTCTATTCATTTGCTGACTGGGTGGTTATTTGAGGTGAAATGTAAATGAAAGTATAGAAATGGGAACCATGAGGAAGAGGAAAAGCTCTCAGAGTAGTTCTCCCTAGAGCAGATGAGTAGCCCAATTGAACTTTATGCCTGAACTGCATCATTTGATTTGTTTATAGAAAGATGGCTGTAGATATGAAGGAGAAAAGCAAGACAGGTTATGTCATAACATTTTATTTGGCTTTTGCATGCTTACCAATAGATGCTGGAGGAGGTAAAAACTAGAACTGGGTAATGATTCAGATTATATTATATGAAGTGGAGCAGAATACCAAAAAAATGAAGAGAAGGCTGTGATGTCTTTTGTCAGTTTTTATGAATTCAGTAGTTGACTGTGCCATAATGCTGGGATCATGATAAAAAAGGATAATTGCTAATGTATAGCTTATGAGTAAGAGCTCCATAATCTGCTGTTTGAACAGGACATAGCAGTGAAAAGCCAAAAGTCTGACAGGTAGTATCAGGGAGATGTGCTTTTTTTTAATAGTTATATAATGGTTACTGTTTTATGGAGCAATGAGCATAAATCTAAGTTGTATTTTCAGGCATGTGTTCACCTTTGTGGTTGAAGGCTAAACAATTAATAGTTGGCCATATTCTATCTCTTCATAGGATCATAGGAAGTTACTAGGCTAATGGCCCAAGGGACCTTACAAGCCTAATCAAATTTTACTCTTGTTACCATGATCAGCACCTATTGCCCCTGCCCAAGAGGGACACAGGTGGAACCCCCAGGGTGAATTTACGGCTATCCATCCAGTCGTCCAGATTGTACTTGAAGAGGGCCAATGAGGTGCTCTGTTTGATGTGAAGTGGGAGTCTATTTAAAAGGTGTGGTAACCTCTGGGAGGTTCTATTGATGTCACATACCAGGTTTAGGTTTTTAGAGTGAGTAACCCCTATGCCATTTGACTTGCAGATGTGCAGCATTTCCAAAAAGCGGGGTCAGAGATCACCTTATATGCAAGGCAGAGATCGCCTCTGAGTAGTCTGCATGAAACAGAATAAAGTGACAGTGATTTCAACTGATGCACATAAGATTGCTGCTGAAGACCTTGAATTTTCTTTGAGAGGAACCTTTGAGGTCTCCCCAATTGCTGCAGGTGCTTTGAAAGGTACATGCCAAAAGGGACGTTGTACTCAATTATTGGCCTAATGAGTGAAGAGTACAGGGAGGTGATAACTTCACTTTTTTTCAGGCAATGCCCTTACTTATGAGGTGAAACATATAGAATGCCCTTTGTACTACTCTGGAGACATGATGAACAAAGGCAAGGTTGCTGTCAACCTGAGTGCCCAGATCCCTCATCATTGAGTGCGTACTTAGGGTATTGCCATTGATGTGGTAATTTGCAAGAACATCTCTCTTGCTGAAAGTGATGCCAATACATTTTTTTGCATTGAGTTTGAGGCCATGACCTTGGCACCAATCATTTGTTTGTGTAAGACCTTCTTGAAGGATGTTGACATCATTTGGAGATTCTATGACCGCATCCAGTTTGCAGTCATTAGCAAACTTTGTCAGCCACAGTTCCTTGGTTTTCGCTTGCACTTCAGAGAAATAGATTGAAAACAGTAGAAGTCCCAGAATTGATCCCTGTGGAACACCACTGGTAATGGGTCTGCTGATGGAGGTGGCTTCCCCTATTTTGACTGTATGGGTTCTAACAGAGAACCAGATCACAACCCACCTTATGATAAAGGG
Organism: Protopterus annectens; assembly: GCF_019279795.1. Taxonomy (NCBI): domain Eukaryota; kingdom Metazoa; phylum Chordata; order Ceratodontiformes; family Protopteridae; genus Protopterus; species Protopterus annectens. The sequence goes on along the minus strand of NC_056727.1, from coordinate 925,273,400 downwards.
CTGATGTCTAGCTGGGAGAGTTTGTCAATGATGCCAGAGTGAGTGACAGTGTCAAACACCTTGGCCAGGTCTACATAGGCTGTATGCACAGATCGCCCCTTGTCTAGGACCCTTATGACTGTCTCAAAGAAGTCCACCAGGTTTAACAAGCATGATCTCCCCTTGACAAATCCAAACCGGGTAGGATCTAGTGTTAGAAGATTGCCTATATCTTTGTTGATAGGGTCCATAATGATTCTCGCCATGGCCTTGCAAATAAGGTTAGTCAGGCTAATAGGTCTGTAGTTCCTGGGATCAGTAGAAGCACCACCTTTGTGCAGGGGGATAATGGTGGCTGTTTTCCCTTCAGCTGGGATGAAGAAGGTACTTAGACTGTGATTGAAAAGTGTAGCCAAAGGTGATGCTAATTCTTGTTTGAGTCCATGTAGGATGTAGCCTAGGATGTTATCAGGTTCCATTGATGTTGTGCTTTTGGCCTTAGAGAGGGTGTTTATGACCTGCTGTTGAGAGATACAAGGTAGGGGACAGGTGGTAGGGATGTCATGAAGTATGTGTGGTGGGGATGGGGAGTGAGGTTTTCACCAAACCTGTTGACTAGCAGGTTAGTATGCCCAATGGCTCAGTGCATGTGTTGCCATTAACTACCAGTTTGGCACAAATCTGAGCCTTACCTTTTAGGTTATGGATGTAACTAAAGAACACCTTATGGTTGTCCTTGGTTGTGGAAGCTAACTTGGATTCATAGTTTACATTGGAGGACTTCACAAGAAGTCTTATTTGCTTATTTAAGCTGAGGAGAGGGTGTCTCCAGTTTAGACCCCACTCCTTCTTACTCTTGGACAGCAGTTTCTTCCTTTTATTGTAAAGCCTGTTAATGGTGGTTCTCCACCAAGCAGGTTTGCTTTTCCTTGAAGAACTTGTTTTGGTCCTAACAGGTACTGCCGAGTCAATGCAGTTATACAGGTGCCTGTATAGGGCATTGGTGTAGAGCTCAGCATAGTTAATGGTTCTGTTTGAGGGGGAGAAGTGCAATGAAGCTATTTATACCACCCTGTAAGAGGCTATAATCTGCTTTGGAGAAGTTTTTTAGTCTAGTTGCCATGAGGGGAGGGTCAGGTGTGATAGCTTCCTCAAATGAGACTGATTTGTGGTCAGATCTCACCAGGGAAGAACTCATATCGGGGGAGTTACAGTGGTCTCCCATATTTGTACGCACCAGGTCCAGGATGTTGGCTCCCCCGATGAGGGTGTCAACCAGCTGGTCCAGGGTATTGGAGTTGACCAAGTTGAGGAACCTTTGGGCAAGTGAGTTAGAGCATGAGTAATTTACCCTGTCAATGGATGGGTAGTTAAAGTTGCCCAAACCCAGGGTGTTTGGATGTATCTTGATAGACTCAAGTGGATCCAAATAGGCAGAGTGGGTGTCCTGATTCATGAATGGAGTTCTATGGCTGGCAATGACTTGAAATAGGTGACCTACTAACAGTTAATTGCACCTGAAGTATCTGTAGGGTGTCTTACTATTTAACCAATCTGGAGGTGTATTTATCTTTGATGAATATGGAATATAATTTATTTTGTTGATTGCATATTCTATGTTTGCTTCCACTCTGTGCCAGTGAATAAACCAGGATATACTGTAATGTGCCACAGTCCATGGTGATTCATAACAAAAGCCCCAGTAATGCTATAAACCTATTTACTATATTACGGACATTTACACCAGTGAAAATCACATATGTTATTAGTCTATCCTCTTTTTCTCTATATTTTAATGTCGTTATTTTCTTTTTTCTTTTTGTTTCCCTTAAGGAACCCATCCCGCTGGGACAACTGTTGGCACTCATTCATTCTGGGGGGATGGGAGCCAGGCATTACTGGGCTAAGTAAGAACCCTACAGTCCATTTATTCCTGCCTGTGAATCCTGATTAACCCTCTGTTCCTTGGTGGGAATCAGGAGGTAGGCAGCAGGCCAGCTTGCTGGTCCTGGGTGATGAGTTACTCTATCCCCTTGGGAGCACCCCCAGCATCTCCTCTGTGCTTCAGTGAATTTCCCTGGGCTACTGCTGTGAATATACTGTGACAGTGCAGCTCAGCAAACTCAAACTTTACTAGGCAACACCTAGTAGTCCCACTAGGTGGCACTCTTGTGGTGATCTACAGTCACCTTCCTCTCCCCATGATGGCTAGACAGCAGTGGTCACTCATTCCCATCCTCCCTGGCAACGCCTACATGGGCCTGAGCCAATATTTGAACTTGGGTCACTTGTAGTGTAGTGTGGGATTTATCCCTGTATGTCACAGAATCTGTTATATATTTGCTTTCTTCTTAGATCCACAGCCTTTATGTTTAGTGTATATTATCCTTTTACATGCCTCCTTTGTTTTGACTGTCTAGGTGTTACAAAAATATTTCAGACTTTCTTTGTGTCTTCTTTATGCTAGCCAATGGCAGACTGTCTTTCACTTCTTTTTGCCCAGTCCTTATTCTGTTTCTGCTCAGCTGTTTTCCATTTCTCCTTTCATTATAACTTCCAGCACTGTTTCATCCACCTAGTCTCTGACACCTTTTCTCATACATGCTCCTTTCTCTTCTCAAACTGATTGCTTGAAAACATGCTGCCTTCAGAAGTTAAATTTGCTGTTTGCAATAATAATACATTATACTGAATATTGTCTTACCTATGTGGTGGAAATTCAGGTAGCTCAGCTGAGAACACAAAAGAGTGCATTGAATACAGGGGCGTGCTGAAAGAAAACAGCAAATACTTTTGTCCTAGGTTACAAATCAGCCAAGTTAAAAAGTAAAACTTCCTTAAATGCTCAGAAGTCCAACTTGTGTGTGACAGGTACAAAAATAAATGGATTTTGTCTTACAGATCCTTGGTTTAATTTGCACTGCAAAAAATGCAAGATGACATTATTTGTGAAGAAAAACAAATACTGGCAGGATGCAACAGCCACTAGAAGACAGCATGCATTAAATAGCATTTTCAGCTAAGCCTAGCTCATAAACGTATGCATAAGGAACCTTACTTTGTTTGCATCCTGTACATATTCTGAATTGGTTATATCCTTGCTTGGGAGCTCCTGTCATTATATAATTCCACGTGTAAGTACCCAAGACTTTTTCACATATATAGTGAGGGTGATAAACGTGGGCAACTGCAGTTCCTGCTAAGTGGAACACAGTCCTTTTGGTTAAAGGTATTTAACCTTCAAAGTTCTCAAATGAGCTAAAATAATATTTGCAATTCCAGCCCTGTGTAGAGGTGTTACATAACCACTCTGATGTCATTTTGGATAACTGCACATTATTTATTTAGATTGTTGTATTTTACCAAAGAAAAGTGGATGACATATATTTTTAAGGTTTTATATTTCTGCAAATTGTGCTTAGTCAAACATTTTGATCGAATACAAGCCATAATGTTTGTTTATCAAAATAATTTCAGTTGAAAGCAGATGTGATCAATGTGATTGTATAGAATAGTTACCAAATATGGCAGTTCATCAGAAGTTTCACTGAAGTCCTGTGATCCTGCACCTGAGAAGAGTTATTTCTCTGTCTTTGCAGTGTGCAGATCTTGGATGTGTTTGTCAGTAAGAGGCATTGGGTGCAGCTGGTAACACTGAAAGTGCAGGTGGTTTGTCCGCACATGAAGTTTAATTTTGTGCGTCTCCTATACTTTTTCTTAATTCCAACCAGCATAAACACCATTAGCTGCTTCAAAAAATTTAAACTCACCCTAAAGAACTGCCTACTAAATACTAAAATCTGTCCCTGCAGCTAACCAAATAGATAAGCATCCTACTCTCCATGAGCCTTCCTTTAGCTTAACCCAATCTTTACCCATCAAAACCAGTAGGAAATTATTTTTGATCTATAAGTTATTTTAAACAACTGCGTTCTTACTCTAAATCTCACTGATCTCAACTATCATTCTAACCCCTCACCCCTTTAAAGCTACCCCGCTAGTGATCTTTTCCTTTCTTAACTTTTAACCTTTTTAAATATTTTAAAAAAGTGTGTGTGCGAGAGCGTGTGTGTGTGTGTGTGTGTGTGTGTGTGTGTGTGTGTGTGTGTGTGCGTGCGTGTGTGTGTGTGTGTGTGTGTGTGTGTGTGTGTGTGTGTGTGTGTGTGTATATCATGTAAATTACTATTTTTTTCTCTATGGTATTGTAACTTCCAACAATTTATTAGTCTCTCATTTTGTTATATTGTACTGCATTGTACTGTCATTTCTATAAATTCTTGTAAAATACTGTGCAATCGTAATGTGTTTGTGTAGCTTTTATCCCCAGACCTCTGCTGAAAATGAGCACCTGTCCCAGTCAGACTTTCCCAGTCAACAAATGTCAGTAAATAAATAAAATAAATAAATAAGATAAAGTAGCTCTTTGGAGAGTTGTGGCTTTATTCACTATATAGTTTATTGCATGAATCTCTGTCATGCTCTTGGATTGTGTCATGCACCCTTTTCACATCATTGGTTATTGCCGGTCACTAAGTTTTTATTAACATTTTTACATATTGAGTGGAAAGATGTAATTTAACAACAGTGAATGGGTGTTGTTTGTAGACAGGTATGCTGTTTTAGGTTTGTTGGTAGTCTGATGAGTCAGGGTGGGAGAATGACAAATGAGCAACAGATGTACACAGCAATGGATAAGTGACTCAAGTGTAAATTCACTGACAATGGTCACTGCAAGATAAAATCTCTTCTGTCAAGGTATACTGACCTCGAATATTTTATAGTAATTGAGGTAGAGCAGAGGGAACACAGTGGCTCTGTTCCACCCCATAAGAAAGTTTTTGAACTTGGCTAAATTCCATTTCAAATTATTTTTCCTCATTAAAATAGCTGTCTAACAAACTGACTTTGTGATAGATATGGGGTTACCATTTTAACTAGAAAATTTAGATCTGCTCACCAAAATGAATGGTTACATGTAATACAGAAAAGGTTTCTTATACTGATAAACTATCAAAAAGTGGTTAATCAGCAATTATTCATATTTTGTAGGGTTTTACATTGAACAGAACAATTTTAACAACTTATGGTTCTCATTCTTGGTGGTGGATTTGTTCAATTATGTCATGTAAGGGTAGTGGTTAATAAATATGTACTCTCTTTTGCCATCTGCAGTGTCTACTCCAACTGTTTAAACAAGTTTCCCTGTTTGCATGTAAAATCTAGTGTTAAAACAGCTTTCTGTAGTTTCTTTTGAAGTCAGCTGCAACCTTCTTATGAAGTTACATGCAGGTGCTGAAGGTTGCCTTCAACCTCCCTATAAACTGTTAGTCCACAGGATTAAAACTACATTAGAGGAGAGGTGTGAGGAGTATGAAATGTGTATTGGACTAAGCTGGGGTTTGCACAGTACTTACTATGCTGATGTGAAAAGTTCTGCCCTCTGTGCCCATCTAGTATTCAGAAGCAATTGCTTTTCTTTTTACATGTTTTTCTAGTTATATATTTATAAAATATTTATTATATATTTATTTATTTTACATATCAATAAGGAAAGCATTTTATCTAAACCTTCAATAATGCTGATGGTGAAAAAAAAAAAAAAAAAAAAAAAAATATATATAAATATAAATATATATATATATCTATATATATATACATACATATACATATACATTTATATATATATATATATATATATATATATATATATATATATATATATATATTCATCCAGGCGTAAGGGTTTATGTCTAAGTTATTACAATTTTCATTATAGTTATACAATGGATGACACAGCTATTCATTATAGTAGCATCATGAGTGTGAGCACACTTCATTAAAGTTGTTCAGGCTGTTGCTCAGCTGTTAGCTGCTAATGATATTGCCAAAATCCAGACTTGTGGGATTTCACGTCAGAAGGATAAATGGGCATGTTTAGCTGAACATATGTCATACTTTGTGCCACTGAGCTCTTTGAGGTGGACAGCATTATCTTCTTTCTCCAGTTTCCTTTCTTATTGTAGCTTCAAGCATTTAGGACTAGGGTAGGGAGAGACATTTTTGCAAGTGTATTACAGCCCAAGTATTGTTTTTCCACTTCTACTTCTTGATTTCTCTGCCCCCAGAAATGACAAGCAACTGTCAAAATCACACAGCACAATTTCTCAAACATGTTACTGGAAGCAGCTGGTTACAGCCACATCTGCAAGCATACTCACTGTGTCTGCCATCGTACATAATATTATACTTACAAAACAATTACAGAATGGTGGCCCAGTGCAGAGAACACAGTTCCCAGCACCACAGGCAGCTATAGCTGACATGGATAAGCGGTGAGATGAGTACCAGCATCAGGGGACAACTATGGCAGATGGATGCAGGCACAATATGTCATGGCACTGGCTAAGATGCAACGGATTGCACATATACTCACCACTTCAATAAAATTAGAGGTCAGCAAACACAGACAGTAATATTGATGCATGTAGACAAACAAACTAGACCTTACTTAGTGCACTGGCTGGATACTATAAGCATCATAGTCAACCCAAGGCTAGGATATTCTTGTCAACAGAAACAATGGTGTGTGATCAACTGATACTACAGTAAATAAAAAGAGTAAGCAGAAGGTAAAAATGATGATACTTGTACAGGAGTATCATAACACTAACTGATATTGGCAGCAAATATGGACACTAACAATGATGCATCTAAAACCAGACAGTGCTCATCTATGCATTTTCTGGCCACTCTATATGTCAGACATTATCAGACCATCTCAAACATCCCTCCAGAAGGCAGGGAAATTTCAGCATTATCTGCACAGGTGGATGAGCAAAATAGCCTATACAACTATAATTAAAGAACGCAAGCATAAATGAAGGCACAATAACAGTTTTTAGTTGTGCAGTATAAAGAATACATTTTGCTTAACCATGCATTGCTTGCTCACTATGTGTATCAGACATAATCAACCCAAGTTTGAGACCCCTCCAGGGGGCAGAGCACTCTCAGCATCATCTGCACAACTGAGTGATCCAACTATCCCACACAAATACTACTACTACAAGTATTACTACTACTACTACTACTACTACTACTACTACTAAAAGCCGAAAGACAAACAACAACTACTACTACTACAAGTACTACTACTATTACAAGTATTACTACTACTACTACAAGTACTACTACTATTACAAGTATTACTACTACTACTACTACTACTACAAGTGCTACTACCACTTACAGTAAGTACTACTACCACTACAAGTGCTACTATGACTACTTCATGTATTACCACTACTACTAGAAGTACAACTACTACTACAAGTATTACTACTACTACAAGTACTACTACTACTGGAAGTATTAGTACTACTACTACTACAAGTATTACTACTACTACAAGTACTACTACTACTGGAAGTATTAGTACAACTACTACTACAAGTATTACCACTACTACAAGTACTACTACTACTGGAAGTATTAGTACTACTACTACTATAAGTATTACTACCTGTACTACTACAGAACGTAAGCAGACTAAACACAAATTAAAAATGATTATATAGCCAAAGGAAAACATGACCTTTGACTACCCATGCATTGGCTGGCCACTCTGTGCCTCATTCATAGGTAATCCTAAGTCATAGATTGTGCAAAGAGCAGGGCACAGTCATCATCATCATCATCATAATTTTCACAGTGTTGGGGGTGGGTGGGGTTACAGGAGGGCATGTTTTAAACAGAGGAAGTGTATGAGAGATTGGTTAATAGAAAGTATGCTCATTCAGGGCCAGTTTATCCAGATGTGAGAAAGTCCAATGTGAAGACAGAGTGTGTGTGTGTGTGTGTGTGTGTGTGTGTGTGTGTGTGTGTGTGTGTGTGTGTGTGTGTGTGTGTGTGTGTGTGTGTGTGTGTGTGTGTGTGTGTGAGTGTGTGTGCGGCATTATGGTCAATTTAGGGGGTGTTGTGTGTGGGTATGCAGGGAAACAGCCACAGCATTTGTGCCAGCACTATGCCCTGGCATCCTGGATAGGTCTCAGCCATGTATGGTAGAGGATCAAGATTGTCAATGGCACCCACACCCACACCCACATTAACTGTCTTCACCAGGAGTTGCACTACTATGTCCAGGACCATGGCTAGAAGTTGGAGTGAACAATGACTGCTGGATGAGCTGTCATCATGACCACATCCAGGTTGACAACCAGATAAATGACCACATCCGCAGCAACATTGGCTGACATCAGGCAATGTACTGGCAAACTGGCATCAAGGATGCTGCCCTCCCCCAAAGGATGATCCAGAACAGGCACTGCATTCCATATGCACTCCCCCTAAATAAACTGCAGAAGACAAAACACAGTACCAGATGCAGTAATGTACACCAAGCAATCAGAAAAAACATCAGTAGCAGAGCAACTATATGGGGAAGGTAAGAAAAGCTTACCAAACTCCTCCTCAGTAACAGTCTGAACTTTGAATATGTTAAAATAACAATAAAGTAGTCTGTAAACATGAATATGTGTGTTGTCTGACCCCTGATGAAGTGCAGTTCAGATTACTTGAACAGATCTTAAAGAAACACTGCAGACAGACAGCACATCATAAATATTTATCAGCATAATAATCATGAGTAGTTGTATGGAGGAAAACATACCTTAAATATTTCATAGACTATCCTCCCTAATCCTCTAGTGAAAATGTGAGCGTACTCTGTTGTGCAAAACTTGGAAAACAAGAAGTCTTCCCTGGCACAAAGTTCCATAACCCATGTCATGCTTATAAGGTATAGATAAACCCACATTGGTGCACAGAATATGTTAAATAGCTCACCCTTTCTGAATCACTCACTTTCCACAAGGTACTATGGAGATAAGCATGTTGTAGGTGTCTGCACATTGATGTGCAGACACCTGAGCAGCACAAGCACATGATATGGATTTTGCCTGGTTAATGCCTTTCATGTATGCATCACTAGCAGTACTTACCAGTCAGGGATGTCTTAAAAATTCATACTCCTCTAATTCACACTTTTAAAGGGTGTGTCTAAAACAAGTAACCCTTTCAAATAAATTTAAGGTTTGAACTTCTGTTAGTTAATTATAGAATGTCCCTAATTTGCGACTGGCACCTGTGTCACATTACATTGGTTGGATTTCACCCAATGGACTTCAGACATTGCAATGATGCACCCCATTACAACACATGCTTCCTCTAACACTCATAGGTCAATTGATTCTTCTGTAAGCCTTTGATAGGCTATTTTCACCAGGCTTACATGTTGGTGCATTAGGAACATTAGATATGCACAGTTAATTTTTTGATTGCTTTTTGATAATCATTGTTTTTAATTGTTTGAACTATTTAAGAATGTGTTTTTGATTTTTAAATGGTCTGAAGAAGCAGCAGTACATTGTGATAGCGCTTACCATTTTTAAATTTGTTTTTTATTTTAATAAAAGTCTTCCATTTCCTCGCAACAGTGGTATTGGAAGTTATTTGAGGTTACACTGTTTGTTATACACCACTGGGTTGCTGCTGGAGTGTTTTTTTTTCCTTTTTTTTGCTAAATGTAAGGTTTATTCATCTTTAAATTGGACCTTGATGCATATATTTGTCCAGATATTCTAAAATTAATGTGAGCAGGCTGTACACACATCTCAGACATGTGGTGACAATTGTTAGCAATGTTAATGATATCCATAACACTGTGAATGTTAAACTATATATATATATATATATATATATATATATATATATATATATATACCTCAAAAAGAACTGAGTTATATTTATAAAAGGCTTTAAGACATTACTTAAACAAAGGTAGTAAAATTAAGCAACGCACAACAATGCTATAAATCTGCCCTGCAGAAACTGTTTCTGCACTCACATTCATTATCATCCTTATGTCTCCAATAATCCCAGTAATGTGAAAGAAGAATAAAAAAGTTGAACGCCATCACTATAGTGAAACATAAGTGCCCATTTCAGAATGATCTGCACATCTAGTTGACTTTATACTTTATACCTTGTATATAAGAGTTCATTTGATGCAATATTTTCTTGATGTAAATAGTCCATTGTAATGCCATAGGTGCAGTGTTCAAATATTGAGATGTCTGAAATTATGATAATTAGTGTACACATTTTACTTGATGAAACCCAAAAAACTGGCAAATCAGTGCAGTGAATTTTCTTCATATTTTTTATGTCATCCTTTGTATGACATTTGGCATTGTGTATCAGTGTCAGTCATCAATACCCCTTAGAGAATGATAGTTCCCAACTTATGGCAAAAACTCAAAATATTATTCTGCAGGCACAAAAACGTAGCCATCAGTCATGCCAATGAGCCTGTTGTTGGTGCACCACAGTCAATCTTTTGGACATAAGGGAACTTGGAAAATTCTTTTATCTGTAACTGCCTTAATGGCCTCACATGTTATTAAAGTCTGAAGTGCAATAGGTGCAGGGTTTGAGTCCACATGAGGGATAGTATACTTTATTGTGGCATAGTACGTGATCATTTACTTTTTACATCTTAGTGTAGTATATATTTTCTACACACACATATAATGTGTAATGGTAATGCTGAAATATAATTGTTCACTGTATAAAAACTCTGATAATGTTAACTATGTGTCAGCTGGAGTGGTTACCTCACTAATAATATTAACAAATCACTTCTTGAAAAATAGCCAAGCTGGATCCTGCGCACACTGTCGTCACAGTTGGAAATAGCAGCCAAACCACCAAGCTATTCAGCACAAACAGGCGTAGTTTATTGTAAATGGTGAAATAACAGCATAAAAACACAACCAACTTAGCGCTTTCTCCCTTCATCTAAGGGCATCATCAGAGTTGTTGTTCAAGCGTTTTTCATTAAGGTTAGAAAATAGTTTTTGGACCCTTGTGGTTATGTAATGTAATATAATTTATAGAATTAACGTATACATTTTTTAAAAACTCATTTTAAACTACAAGTCTTTTTAACGAAATTTATGTATGTTGGAACATTAAACGCTTGAAATGTATGTTATTGATTGGCTAATGAAGGAGGGTGTGTTTTATGTTGTGCTATTTAAACTACTAACTGCGTCTATTACACAACTCTGATGATGCCCTTAGATGAAGGGAGAAAGCGCTAAGTTGGTTGTGTTTTTATGCTGTTATTTCACCATTTACAATAAACTACGCCTGTTTGTGCTGAATAGCTTGGTGGGTTGGCTGCTATTTCCAACTGTGACGACAGTGTGCGCAGGATCCAGCTTGGCTATTTTTCAAGACTTTAGAGTGGTTGTGAGCCGTTTTGGAACAAATCACTTCTGTTTGCATGCTGCAGAATAAACAGTACATATTGAAAGAAATAAGAAAACATAACTTGCAAGTTACACAGCTAGTTGAATATGTACAGCACATCAAAAAAGTTTGGAAAAGATGTAGAAACAAAGCTTCAGTGGCATATCTGTCTAAGATTCCCCTGTGTTTGACTGAACATATGTTTTTGACAAATGCAGGGGTGTGATTTAACGTCAGTGGTATTGATGGCTGAATGGTGAATATGTTGATGGTATGGAATGTCAATACAGGTAAGTAGGGCTGGAGGTGAAAACAGATTAATACATGTGTATGTGAGTTAGGGTGAGGGTTGGGTATGAGTGAAGGATAGGTGTTGTGTGTTTGTGTGTGAGTTTGTGTATTTTAAGGTAAGGGTGAGGGTTAGGTTAGGGGATAGATGTAGTGTTGTTTGTGTGTATTTGTGTGACTGAGTCTGTCTTGTGAAGTGGCAGTGTTACGGGAAGGTTTTAATGATATTAAGGTAGAGGGTTAGGGTTGGGGGAAGGAGCAGCATTAGGGCTAGGGTTAGCACCCATTACTAAGGCCCACCTACCCTCTTTAGTAATGGGTGCTAACACTAACCCTACACCTTAACTTTATTAAAACCTTCCCATAACACTGCCACTATTAAGACAAATGCGCAGCTATTGTTATGGGGGGTTAGTTTTAATATTGGGTGAGGAAATAGTTTTCCTCTCCTGATATATTGTTTTAGTTTTCTTTCACTATTGTGTATGATCATACTTATTTTATTATATATATATAAAATTTTTTTTTTTGCTCTCCTGTCTCTACACTTAGAATAGTCTAAACACTCAAATGTCAATGTCGCTAACATTGACACAATAAAACTGAAAAAACTCCCATGAACATGTCATTGAGCATGCTCCAAGATATAACCATGCAGCATGGAATAATAAAACATAATTTTTGCAGGGGGGTCAAACCCCTTCACTCCCTGCTAATTATATATATTCTAACTCAAGGATTGCACAATACTGAGAAAAGGGCATTTTCCCCAAACCTGGTACAACCAAAGTACGCCAACAGAAAAGATGACCCTTATCTGCAGCACCTCTAATTCTTGCCTTGACCTCCTTATTCACACTTCCATTTTCCTCAACCCTCCATCACAGGTACTTTAAGTTGTTTTATTTATCATTTGTTAACCGGGAATGTCCGATTTGGAATGAAGCCACTTTTCAGTGGAGGCCCAGGGAGAAATGCTCCAGATACATGTCTTTTTAATGTGGGAGAAAACCCACACAAGCACAGGGAGGACATGCAGACTCCACACAGAAGGCACCCCAGCCAAGAATCGAACTGGAGAACCTCTTGCTGTGAGGCAACAACGCTACCGCTCTACCACTGCACCGTCCACCTTGTTAACCTTTACAACTATTTTCCCTTCTGTCTGAATTTTCAGCTTCTCCTGATTTCCTTCATTTCTTATTATGACGCTCTCGGATTATGTGGCCTAGGCAGGTATGACCCTAGCCCTGAGTAGCATCCTACTGTTGCCCAGAATGATACCGCAGTACAAGCAGAAAATGATTGACTTCAACAATTGGCTAAGTTTCTGGTGTCATTCTAAGGGGATCCAGTATCTGTCTGCTTGGGATGACATGATTGACAGACCTCGATGCTTTGCCAGAGATGGCCTGCATCTGTCATCCCTGTGTTTCCAGATACTGTCTAAGGCTCTTGCTACCTCTATAGTGCCTTTTTTAGGCAATGTTCCAAAGACCAAATTACTACTGTAACAGATATAAATAAATGCAATCTGAGGGTCATGCTACTCAATGCTAGAAGTCTAAATCTCAAGATGCACTTGCTCGAAGCACTCCTCAAAATGGAGAACATTGACATTTGTGGTGTAACGGAGACCTGGTTTAAAGCAGCAGAAAGCACCCCTGTGCTACCAGGCTATAACTCATTCCACACCGTTCGGCCCCAGAACATGGACCGAAGCTCCAAAGGCGGTGCTGTCTCCATATTCATAAAGGATATGCACAACTCCAGACTAGTAGTCCAGCATAACACATCTGAAATATTTCAGGTACAACTAACATTGGGTAAGACAGCGATTCAGGTCGTAGCCTGCTATAGGTCCCCAACCATGTCCCAAGACCCTCACTCCACGTTCCTAAGCACCCTGGAAACTATTGGGGTCCAACCCAGCACTCTCATACTAGGTGATTTCAACTACCCCTCCATCAACTGGGAAAACTACTCATGCACCAATACACTGGTCCAGTGCTTCCTGGAATTCATCATTTCCAATGCCCTGGACCAGCTCATTCTTACCCCCACTAGAGGAAGCAACATCCTTGACCTGGTTATGACTAACATGGGCAAATGTTGCTCTACACCAATAGTCAATTCCTCCCTGGTTAGATCCGACCACAAACTAATCACCATGGAAATCCACATCTCACCCAGACCCCCCGCAAAGGTAACCACCATGAAAAACTTCTCCAAAGGTGACTTTGGGCTCTTAAAAACAGAGTTGGCTAACTTCGCAGCACCCATGTCAATGGAAAATAGATGCATGACTGCCACATCATACACCAATGCACCGTATGAACACATACATAAATGCATGGAACTAGCCATACCCAATAGAACCAAGACACTCTTCTCCAAAAAAGGAAGCCAATTTGGTGGTCCCCTGCCATTAATAAACTCTACAACAGAAGGAAGAAACTGTTGCAGAAAAAGGTGATGTCCATCCCAAGACTGGAAAAACTCCCTTATTAGCCTCAACAAAAAGTTGAGATCCTTCATCAAAACCTGTAAAGCCAACTATGAAGGCAGAATTGCAGCAGACACTAAAAACAATGACAAAGCCTTCTATAGTTATATTGAGAATCTCCATGGCAATACCAAGGTTTGCTCTGAGTTACTGCACAATGGTACCTCCTATAATGAGCCAACCGATATGGCCAACATACTGGCCAACAGATTCAGTGCCAACTTTACCCCCCCCCAAAGGACCAATCACAATACCGGAATTCCAAGCACCCAGCATTACTGCAGCACAGGTTAAAGCTGCATTGTCCGAGGCCAAAAATACAGCTTCCATGGGACCCAACAATATCCCTGCATATGTTCTACATGAACTACAAAGTGAACTGGCACCACAACTGTGTGCCCTGTTCAATCACAGCCTCACCTCTGGCTTTGTCCCTATTGAATGGTGCACTGCTACAGTCATCCCTCTCCATAAAGTGGGATGAATGTAGCAGTCATCCCTCTCCATAAAGGGGGAGCGATTACAGACCCTGGGAATTATCACCCCATTAGTCCGACGAGTCTGATATGTAATGCTATGGAGCGCATCATCATGGACCTAATTAACAAGGATATAGGGAATCTCCAAACTCTAGATCCCACACAATTTGGTTTTGTGAAATATAGATCATGCCTGCTCAACATGGTTGACTTCTTTGAGTCAATCAACAGAGCTATGGATGAGGGCAAGGCAGTTCATACAGCCTACCTCGATTTGGCCAAGGCCTTTGATACCATTCCCCACTCAGAAATTGTCGATAAACATAGCAAACTAGGCATCAACCCCTATATCACTAGGTGGATTGCAAAGTGGCTCACAGATAGAACTCACAGTGTGAATGTATTGACTTGGAGTCAGACTGCCGACCAGTCACAAGTGGAGTCACACAAGGTCAGTCCTGGGTCCTCTCCTGTTTGACATCTATTTCTCAGAAGTCCAGGCCAACATGGCGGGACTCTGGCTGACCAAATTCACAGACGATTGCAAGCTGGGAGCCATTATTAACACCACACGTGATGCAGACATCCTACAGAAAGGCCTCACTGAGACCAATGACTGGTGTCAAAACCATGACCTTAAGCTTAATGCCAAAAAATGTGTCGTCATCCCCTTTGGAAAAAACTCAGTTCCCACTAATTACCACCTTGATGGGAGCCCACTGAACACTGAAGTCGTTATAAGAGATCTGGGGACACAGGTTGACAGCAACCTCTCCTTCGACCACCACATTGCCACTGTGGTCAGAAAGTCCTTCTATGTGCACATCTCATTACCAAGGGTTTTGCGTCCAGGAAGAAAGAGGTCATCATCTCTCTCTACTCTTCCCTCATTAGGCCAGTCATTGAGTATAATGGCCCATTTGGCATATATCTCACTAGATACATGCAACAGCTGGAAAGGCCACAAAAGTACCTCACAAAGAGGATCCTAGGCCTTAAACAGATGTCCTGCATGGACAGACTCAAAAAACTCCAGCTATTCTCTGTCTCATATTATCTACTAAGAGGCGATTTCTGCTTGACTTAGAAAGCCATGTCTGACCCAGCTCTGTTAGAAATGCTATATCTAAAGAAACCCCAATCCCTCTGCACAACATGCTCCAGAGACCTCAACCTCATTACCACAATCAACAGATCATGCTGGAGGGACAGGTTCACAACCCAGAGACTGCCCATGCTCTGGAACAGACTGCCCATACATGTCAAGCAGAGGACCTCACTAGCCCTCTTCAAGAGAAATCTTGATGAGTGGATGGGAAGTAGAAAGTTCACCCTGGGGAATCACTCCAGTGGCTTTACTTGATAGAAGCACTGGAAACTAATGTCGAGCGGCATGATGCCAGGGCACTTCTATGGGCTAGGCTTGTTAAGGCTTCAGGGCTATTAGCCTAGTACACACCTATGAACCTATGACAGTTGTTTCATCTGTACTCAGTTTCACCTCATGTGCCTTCAATTTTGCATTCCAGTCACATATAGTTTGCTAAAGCTCCTGTTAAGAGTCTGTTTGTAGTGTCACATTGTCTACATACATTAGCTTTGTTGATCTGTTCCCTCTGATCTGTTTAGTAACACAGTCTATGCATATTAGAGAGTAGCAGGAGTGGGCTCAGAATTGAACCCTGATTCACACCCACTCCCAATGGGAACCCCTCTGTGAGTTAGGACTTGTGTTGTTAGCTTCTTGTACACATCTTGCACTTGTTACAATGTTTCTGGGACTTCAAAGCATAGGTTCATAGGTTCATAGGTTGGTACTCGGCTATCAGCCCTAGGGCCTATACAAGCTTAGCCATAACAAGTCCCTGGCTATTTCTTCCCACAATATTTACTTCCCTGGACCCCTGTCTAGCAGGGCGACTGATGTGATCCCAGGGGTGAATTTCCTATCTCCCATCCAATTGTCAAAGTTTCTTTTGAAGAGGGCCAAAGAGGCGCTCTGCTTGACATGTATGGGCAGTCTATTCCAGAGTCTGGGAATCTCTGGGTCAGGAACCTATCCCTCCAGCATGTTTGTTCATTGTGATGACAAGGTTTAGATCCCTGGAGCGTGTGGCTCTGAGGGATTGGGATTTCTTTAAGTGTAGCATGTCCAACAGCTCTGGGTTTGACATGGCCTTGTATGTTAAGCAGAGATCGCCTCTGAGTAGATGATATACAACAGAGTATAGCTGGAGTTTTTTTAGATGGTCAGCATAGGGCATCTGCTTTAGGACTGTGATTCTTTTAGTTAGGTATTTCTGCAGCCTTTCCAGTTGTTGCAGATGTCTTGAGAGGTCTGCTTTGAATTCAGACTGCTAAGATCCTGTCTTGCTTTCTATTATTCTGCATATTTGTTTATCAATCTGCCTTTCTAGCACTTTCATGCAGTGCGGTAAGAGTTTGAGACCTTTGTATTACCTGTAGTTGTGAATGACCCCTTTGTTCTTGTACACTGGTACTAGAATGCTTACTCTTCAGTCATCTGGGAAATGTGTTTCTCTCCATACTGCAATGAATATCCTCAGGAGCCATTTCAACCGTAACTCACCCAACAACTCGATCATATCTGCTGTGACTTCACCTACTTTCCCAGAATTCATTTCCTTAGTGCTCTTTGTGCTTCTTCTAGGGTGGATTCTATATGTAATATATAGTCTATAACATTTGTGTGACTCAACCTAACTGCTGTTGGTTTTGAGCAAAAGGCCATTTGGGTGTACTCTGTCTTGGGCAAGTTCTAGTTGATCAACAAAGTAAGTTGTGGTTCTGGGAGTTTGTGTGCGAGTGCCTGTGTTTTAGTGTTAGTGTAAGGGTTAGGGAAGGGGATACATTTAGTTTGTCTGTGCATTTGAGTGTTTTAAGGGTAGGATCAGAGTTAGGTAACAGGATGGATTTGGCGTGTGCGTGCGTGTGTCATTGTTAAGGAATAGGTGTACTGTTTGTGTGTGTTTGTGGGTATGTGCATGGTGAGTGACCAAGCTATCTTATGTAGTGGTAGTATTATGGAAAATAATTCTTTAATGTAAGCTGCACATTAGGGTAATGGGGCAGGGTTAGGGCTAGCATACATTACTAAGATAGAGTGGGGGTGAAGCGCCAGGGTGCCAGTGTGGGCATCCAGGAACCAGTCCACTTCAGTTTCACCAGCTGCCTTGCTTCTCACCAGGGGTCCTGCCATTGTCATGGAGGGGCCTTCACCCCCCTCTTGAGAGGTGGCCACAGAGACCACTAGTGAGTTCTCCAGATCATCTTCACAGGATAACTTTCATTACGTTTCAGAGAGGCTTATCAGGGGACTGCTGGGGAACCAGATATAGGCATGGTGGCTGGCAAAGACCACAGTGGCTGCTACCTCATCACAGACTGCACCAAGGCTGACCCTGAGAAAAAGGAAAAAAAAAAGATTAATATATTTGTACAACACTTTATTAAAACAGTACAGTACAAATAATAAATTACATTTCTTCCACCACCTGGAGAGCCTGTCACACATTCTTAGGCATGCCATTCTGTTCTCTTTAATCTCCTTGGCCACTGTAAAACACAAAGCAAACATCCCTGACAATAGAAGGCAAATGCAGATGTGGGTACTAGGCTGCATATACAGTGCTAAACCAAGTACAGAAGGTCCAGGTGATACCTCTACAGGTCTTTATACCACATAAATAAGGAGCAGTAACATTTTTCTAGTGGTTGCAGTCTGTCAAAAGAACTGAATGCCAATGAGTATGGTTAATTTAATAATTATGTAATTGATGTTATTTGAATAGCTTAATTGATTAATTGAAGGTTTGTACAAATGGTATAAAAAGGGACATATTTTGAAGCTGTAATGTTCCAGTAGAAGGCGAGAAGCCGAGGTACCAGAACGGTTGTAATTAAAGAATATATGTCCTGACGGTGGTTTTCCTGCTCCTTATTTATGTGGTATGAAGAGTTTGCTGCTTTATGTCTTTTGGTGATTCCTCAACAGGTCACTGTACTTGTGCCTGCACTGCTCACCACAGTGGGTGATCTTAGTGTCGATACTTAATTTCCTGTCAAGCTGGTGCCAGCATCAGTTTTATAGAAAGGGCCTTCATCCCTCCCCAGCAAGCTGTCCCTATGTCCATGAGAATAGTGCAGGAAGATATTTGTTTCTTGGCTGCATCAGATGAGAGCCTTGCTGAATTCAGTACCTGAGGAAGCCACGAACATTTGCATGTCAAAATGAGGAGGACAATGACAGTTTGGCTTGCAAGGCCACACATTCTGGACACAACATGGGGCTGATATACTGGCTGGGAGGTTCAGCCTGACAATGAACAGGAAACAGGGCAGGACAAATTGCAGTTACATGGTGGTGGTGGGGGGGGGGGGGCTCATCCTGAAAGTTAACATTGAACAAGGTCAGGGCAGGTAATTGTCACAACAGCTTACTATACATGCACTAACTGTAAGACATGCTATGGGGGATATGAGCATTGCTAACATACCCACTGCTACTGCATTATGGTAGCATGTTGGAATGGTGACAGCATAATAGCACTCAGGGTGTGGCTACCAAATGGGGGCTGCTGAGAATACTGAGAAAATTGTTGACTAGCATGGAAACCTGATCCATCTTTGCAATCAATAGGTATAGACATCTTGTCATGGGACTGAAGGAACAGCAAGAGCTGGAAAAACTCACTGCTGTAGAGACTAATGTGGTACTACAGGCTCTGAGCATATCCCTGAGAAGAGTAAACAGAGAAGGCTTACCATAACCAGGTACGGCAGAAAGTAACATAGCTAGGGTGGGGTAAAGGGGGAAGCTGCCATAGCAACAAAATATTATTACTATATTTTTTATTTATTTATTTATCCTTTGTTGTCCAGGTTAGTCACACTAGGCTAGTAACCTCTTTTTAGAGGAGACCAGAAATGGTATGTATACTGTTAGGGGAAATTTAACCAAACCTTCAGGGAACTTACCCTACTCATCATTGTTGTGAGTGGAAACCATTTTGGAAGAGCACTTCCTGTTTCTGTTCCAGGTACAGAGGTAGACTGGAGAAAAACGGAGGCAGATGGAGAGAGAAGGAGATGATGGAATAGTGAAAGAAATTAAAGAGAAAGCAAATCTCAAGACTGGAGAATGTGTGTAGGATTCTGGGAAAATGCTTCAAATAAATCTGTTTGATGGAGATGAGTCAGCAAATGAAGGATGTATAATTACAACCCTCCAATTGGGGGAGTTGCAGGATGATTTACTTAAAGAAATGGTGATGCAGAGTGAGCCAGAAAATGAAGGAGATGTTTCCTTGAGGGGATATTATGGAGAAAATACAAACGGAAGATGCAGAGACAATCCTGAAAAATACGGATGAGATGGAGAAGAAAACATATGCAGAGAAAGTAAAAGAAGGCAAAAGTGGAGTAGCAGAAAAGAAGACAGAAGAATATGGTAGATCAGTATATGTGTATATACCTTTAAGAAGCTATCAAAGTGTATAAATACATTGTATTTATACACAAGTGTATAAATACCGAGCACATGCAAGCTAGACTGGCATCTTGCAGCTAGTTGTTGAGATTTAAGCATGTATGTATGTAAGCTCTGCCTGTTAACTAGTTTGTTTGTATTTATGATGATACTGCCCATCCTGATGTGTTTGTATGCATTAAAGTATCAGAACGACACCACAAGCCTTCTTGTTATGTGTGTTAGAGACGAATGAGTGACATGGAGTCAGAAGTGGCATGTCTAAAGGACATGGAGTTAGAAGAAGCATACCGAAGGGGCATGGAGTCAGAAACAGCTTTGCTAAAATGACTTAAGATACTTGTTTAGAAGCTGGTGGAATATATGTGAGTGGATCATCCCAAAAATGTGCAAACTTCACAAAACAAGTCAGAAATGAATTTCAGGTATCAAAACTTGGTCAGCACTATTTCTTTTCACATAATATGAAACGGGGCATTCAGAACATTCTAAATAATTTTTGCATAAACAGATATGTACAGTATTGTTAAAAATATTCAAATTACTAAAGAAAATGTTTGAAATAAACTCCGAATTGCATAAAACAAATAAAATAAACAACCACATTTTCACAAAGCATATGTATTTTCATATTAAGCAAATATATCCCAGTTCTCAGAAGTGCATAAAGCGTTTGCATGCTTGTGCAGTCATTTGTTATTCCAGGGAACATCCCTGTATTCAGTTTTGGCTAACATCTTAATGCTATTGTTTTTTCATAAAAGTGAAATTTGGACTGTTTCTTATGTTTTTAAGTAGTTGAGTTTTGTCCACCCAAAAAAATTCCCGTTGCTACTCAATGTGCTTCCAGCTCTAAGCAAAATATGTCATCGTCAGAAATTAGTCTGACAAGGCATTGCTTGGCTTTTTATAATCTTCTATTTTAAATGTCTGGGGAGACATGTAAATAGGTATTAGAAAACACCGGCTTTCTGTAAATGCTGGATGCTAATCACCCTGTAACATTGTTGAACAACATTATGATATCCAGAAAATTGAAACTCTCATTTGACCAGGCTTCCTGAGAACATCAGATAGTTGCCAGAACTATTTACATGAGTTATGATTGAACTCATTAAGGGTATCACTATCCCCTTATGAAATGAAATACAGATCATAAATATATCTGAGCTACAGCTTCATGAAATTCCATTAAGTACTATTTCAATTGACTTTCATCTCCCAAGTATTCAGTGCTAAGTTGGAAAAAGTTGGTGTGTGTGGGGGGCTACTGCTGCTCCCCTTAACACTCCAGAACTATGATGGTAAATTTGTTGTTGAGTTCCATCAGTAACCAATCTGTGAATATGGTGATAGGTTTGTATAATATTAATACTGGCTACAGAGACTTTTAAGTGGCTGACAGGGGTTTCACTGGTATCAGCGTTGTAAATCCCACAGTGCCTCCTTCACAGAAGAAAAGATCGCAGTCTACATCATGGAATAAATAAAAACAAAATGGATGGATAAGTTCATCACCCTGCACATCTCCTTGCTCTGGAATAGACTTCCCTAGCATGTAATGCAGTGCAATTCCCTGTTGGCCTTCAAGCATAGTTTAGACAATTGGATGGGTACCCTAAAATAAACTCTGAAACTCACAGCCTTGCTGTCATTGAAAAGTGTGGTAGAGCTAGAGGGTGGCTATTGGCAAGGCACACAGGACTTCTGGTCTAATAGTCTTGCATTTCCTATGATTCCTATGACATGATGCTCCTGCATGTGGAAGAACATATTTGATCTCCATGAACAGTAGAGGAGAGAACCAGCCCAAATAGGCATTCTTCAATACAACCCATTCCACTGATTGAACCTCCATTAGTATCAAGGTCCCACCTATATCACATGGTGTCCAGTATATCAACCAGAAGGGCCTCTTCTCTATCAACTGTCAGGTGGTGTGCAGCGCAAAGTATTATATACAATGTGTTTGTGCACTGTACAAGCAGTTCCCATGATTCTCCCATCTGGCAAACATCTGACTTATGCTCGTGTTTTTTGTGGGGTGACTTTCCATGGGTTCATCTAGTTGGCAGGTGCACACAGTGCCACCCACAGAGTCTTCCATATGCTGGTCCCATGAATATAGGCAGTGGTCCGGGTATAAAGGTGTCCAATGTTGTGTGCTGAAGACGATGCATGATACACCTAGGAACCATGGCTGATGACCCTCATCCACAGCTCTCAGACCATGGCAGAGATGATACAGAGTACTGCACAGTCACAGACATGGAATATCATTGACCATGTATTCAGATTTATGAAGTTCCACCTTTTATGCCTGGATACATCTGTGGCACAATGAGTATGCTCCAGTGCCCTGCAGGAAGATATTTGTGATGTGCACCATGCCACACTATATGGTGTTATGGCAGCAGTTACAACATGGGGACAATATTACACTACCATAGCTATCTGCTGCAGAAGCAGAGGAGGAGTCTTCAAATGAGGAATGATCAAAGCTAAAGCAGCACCCCATGCGAGGCAGAGGTGGGTGCAATACAATGTGACACTGGCAAAGAGGTAGAGTCTGGTCCACAGCTATTTGTCATGATAACAGCAAAACAGAATAAAAGTGATATATGCAATAGCACACTCAGGCTGTGCAGTTCAGTGCAATGATTGGACAGGTTGGGCTTCAGACATTACCATACCCACACAGGCCACAGAAGTGGGCAGGGCACAGTAATCATTATCATTTGCACTGTGAGGGTGGAGCACAGTGACAAGGACATCAGTGTTAACATAGGTAGCCATGCACAAGGCTAGACGGTTGGGTAGAGTTAGGGAGCACATAATATAGTGATGGGTGGAGTTTCCATAAGATGAATTGAATAATATTGGTGCCTCTACTTCTAATGTGGTGAGTTCAACCTATAGACCTAACTCTGCTGTTGATTTGAGATCTGCGTTGTCTTTATTGAATATTTCCTTGGATCCCCTTACAACAACTGGGACTACTGTACTGTCGAACATTCCAAATTCAAGCAACAACCATGTTCACACTGTGGTGGCTGTAACTTCCCCAAGTGATTCATCTGGGGCTTGTACATTACCTACTTTAACGGATTGTCTTAATTCTTCCATTCATTTGACTTATAGTGCCGCAGTTATGAATGGTGCTACTTACCCGGTTAATTCAGTATTGGTCCATGCCATTATGGATAGTTTGAAGAGATTTGATACTAAACTCTTTAAATATAAAAAAATTGCAGTTTGAAATTGTTTATTTACATGAATGTATTTCTAGATCTAATGTCCCGAAGGGGTTATGGCAGTGGCATTTCCCCTTGGGCTTAGTTTGTAATTCACAATTTCATAAAGAGCTATTAGCCCTGTTTGACAAGCAGGGTTGCGAATTCCTGACATTACTTGTTAACCAATATGTTTCTCAAGCCGATCAGCTTAAGAATGAACTATTTGAACTGGAGACATTAATCAAGAATGATGTTGATTTTTTGAGGTACAAATATGAATACATTCGTATTTTCAACAGCAAAGAGCAAGCTGTTGAAAAAATGAAATTAGTTAAAAATAAGAAACTTAAACGTGACCGGAGGGATTATACCAATGGGACTGCATATCCCCCTCCACCTTTGAGTGAGTCCATTGCCAATTCAACTCTGTCTGCCAATGTTACATCTTTAGATAAGGAAAGGTGGAGACCCGATAACATTGAACTCCCTGGAACTAATAATAATGGTGTTATTGGCACCAATGAACATACGAATAATTCCTCTAGGTGTAGCCAACTGCTAAGAAACCAACAAGTAAATAATAATCAGGGGTTCCAACCAAGTGGATTTTCAGAACGAGATGTCCTTCAAGAATTCTGGGCCGAGAGTGAACAATACCAATCCCCAACGCAACAGGAAGAACACTCGCTGACGAGATGACACTGGACACTAGTTTAACCAGCGCTATTTTATTAGACAATCCGTATCCATGGATTTTGTTTAGTACAACAGGTGACTTTAAGATCTACAATTTTACTGATGTGGTTGTTCCTAATGATTTAGTAGATTTACTTTCTAAAGGCTTGTCCTTTGTGCCTTCAAAACTAATGAATTTGGTAAAAACGTTACTAGATCTGAAATTATTTGTCCGTAAGTTAAATCTACATTGTTTATTAGGGAATTTGTCTGCTGTTAATGCAGAATGTCATATTTCTAGTGCACACTTCCCTTAGTTGTTTTGAGAGATTATGTGAAATTGACCTAAGGAACTTGACTAAGGCTAATATTAGATCTAAAGTCAAGAATAAATATAATGTTTCAGACAGCCAGATTGATGCCCTTAATTTTTTGAGGGTACAGAATATTCGTGTTTTAAAGCTTGATAAAGGTGGAGGCTTGGTATTGATGAGTGAAGATGTTTATCACAATAGAATATTGAGTATTTTATCTACCGATAATTATGTGAAGGCATCTATTAATGAATTACATGGTGCTTATCAGCATATCAGGAGTTTATTGAATGATTTATTTGTTGACAGAATGGTTGATTTAGACATGCTTAATTTTCTAACAATTCCATCCCCAGTTACACCGGTTATTTTTGGGTTTGCCCAAATTACATAAGAATTTGAATAACCCCCCATTTCGTCCCATAGTTGATTGTCGCAACAGTATCACTTACGGTTGTGCCAAAGCAGTTAATATGGAATTGAGAAAATATCTCTCCAGTCAGTCCCAAATATGTCGTGACTCCTGGTATTTTTGGAATCTATTAACAGCTTAGTTTATCTTGAAGATGTCCATTTTTTAACTATTGACGTGTGATTTATATACTGTCATCTCCCAGACCTTAGGAGTTTCCTGGGTGAGGGAATTTTTGCACATGATTGGAGTTGTCAGAGATGAAATTAATTTGATCGAATATCTCCTTCACATTATTTTGTCTAACAACTATATTTTGTTTGGTGGGGATATTTATCTCCAGAAATCTGGTATAGCTATGGACTGCCCCTGTGGGGGGAACTTTGCCAGTTGTGTTATGGCATACTGGGAGACTGTAATCCTTTTTAAACATGACATTTTTAGAAAGCATGTGGTATGGGACACACATTGATGATATTTTTATTTTATTTCAAGGTAACCAGGTTGATGCCATTGAGTTTGTGAAAGTGGTATCTGAACTCACCAATTTTTTAAAATTTACCTATGAATTTAATACTAATAATATCAGTCCTTTTGGATGTCCTGTTGAGCAAAGATATTTATAATGACCGTTATATAGCTAATATTTATCGTAAACCAACCTATTCCAATTCTTTTTTACATTTTGAAAGCTCACATCCATTTTTTCAGAAGTGGTCCGTAGTAAAGGGGCAGTTGGTGAGGGCTGCCCGTATGACTACTTTGGACCATGAATTTCAGTTAGAATGTGACATCCTTAAGGGAATGTTTGTTGCACGAGGGTACCCTTCTGATTTAATTGAGAGCCTAATAGAAGAGGTTACTAATAAAGGAATTTAGGTTGGTTTAAGCCCATACTCAATAATAGGATGTTTTTTATGGATGAACCATTGGAAACTTTTGGGAAAAATAATAGTACCTTGAATGAAAGGGGTGTAGCCATTTTTTTCTTTAATTTTTAGTACAGCTTTCTCTGATGCCTATGAAGTAAGATCTGTTTTATGTAAAAATTGGGCTTTTTTAATTGATGATGGAGTCTTAGGAATAAGGTACCAGAAATCCCTAAAATTGTTTATAAATGGGGAATTAACCTTAAGAATATGGTTGAGAGAAGTTATTTATCAACTTCTAGACAGGGGGGATGTTTAAATGTGGTAGTTGTAACCATTATAAGTATATAAAGGTTACGAATAAGTTTTCCATTGGTTTGGTTAATTACTTTATAAAAGAAAGATTTAACTGTAACAGCACTGGGGTTGTATACCTAGCTGAATGTCAACGTTGTCCCCAATTTTATATTGGTAAGACCGAACGCTGTTTGAAACAGAGAATATATGAACACTAATATTGTATTTCAAAAAAAGATTGTACAAATGCCCTAGCTAGACATATTAATGATTACAATGACCATTTATTTTTATTTTTGGTCATTGAGCAGGTTAAGGTTAATCCTAGGGGTGGCCCTTGGTCTTTGAAATTGGAACAAAGGGAACTTTGGTGGCAACTGTTGACTAATGCCTATATGTTTCCTGGGCTAAACAAATTGAGCTCCTTGAAGTGCTTACTTAAACTGAAGTCCTTGGAGAGATGTTGAAATATTGATTACTTGTATGTATATATATATATATATATATATATATATATATATATATATATATAATTGTCATTATTTATTATTATATATTTTTTTTTATATAGATAATTTTATAATATTGAATTTGTATGTTTGATATGTATTTTATATAGGAATTTTTTTATATTGTATATACTGTATGTATTGTATACTATTTATGGTAAGGGGAGAGTTGTTGCTTTAATATATGATTAAGTGATGATGATGTCATTAAGTGTTGGTTTTTAAACCCTTGATTAATTTGAATTGTTTGTCTGATGAAGGTTGCACATTTGTGCGTCCGAAAGCGCTTACATTTACTTGGATTTACTAATAAATTGATTTGTTACTCCCTTGCCTTTGTTTTACTTTGTTTGGTTTGTAGTTGTTTTACTTTTGGAGGGTGGAGCACAGTGACAAGGACATCAGTATTAACATAGGTAGCCATGCACAGGGCTAAAAGGTTGGGTAGTGTTAGGGAGCACATGATATAGTGATGGGTGGAGTTTCCATAAGATGAATGCTGGCCAGGTATAGCGTGTGGTCCTGTAGTGTCTAGACACATAACTGGCAGCATGTATTGGAATGTCCATACCCACTATTAGGTACTTTATCTGATCCCACATTCTCCTTGTGATCTCAGAATGTCACTACTACTACTCAGTTACTTATACCAGTAACACCATTTCTATACTCCCACATACACTAATCCCATCCTCCCTCTTACTTCTGTCTGATGTTGCAGCATTAACTCTGTATACATAA
Source organism: Protopterus annectens (assembly GCF_019279795.1). Classification (NCBI taxonomy): domain Eukaryota; kingdom Metazoa; phylum Chordata; order Ceratodontiformes; family Protopteridae; genus Protopterus; species Protopterus annectens. The sequence continues at coordinate 925,246,273 of NC_056727.1, read as the reverse complement.
ATTCTTCTTAACAGACTATTTCACCATGGGTCTGTTATATCAATCAAAAATAATTTTTAAAATAAAGAAGTTTATTTCATTTTAAACAAATAGTACATATATATTGAGCAATACTCTTTCTGTTGATTATTATCAGTATGTTTGTGAACCTGCTTTATCTGTTGGTTATGATAAATATGAAATTGTGAAACTCAGTTATTAGGTACATTCTTCAAAAATCTGAACAACAGAATAAGAAATATTATAATAACTGAGCTAATCCCAGCAAATTCAGTTACAGGAATCTTGTCATTAAAAGTATATTGACTGGACAACAGAATCAATGATAATGTCCCATTTTGAAGATACTTCTGGGCAGATGCACACCATGTGAAAATAGTGACCTTTCTAGATGCCTGCTCCATTATCAGTTCTCCTTTGATCAAACCCTTATCTTTAAGTGAGCTGGTGGACTTTGCATTTGATGTACATTTTTAATGTAAAAGAATGACAAGAAGGTATCAAATGAGTGTTATTATCCTCTAACACCCGTTGTCATTATGGAATGGAATAATTATAGTCTTTCACTGATGTCCTTTTATCTCACGAACTGGTAGTGGTTATAGAATTACCTTCAAAGGGCACATTTTCTACATAAAACCTTTAAGGGCTAACTCAGAGTTTTTTTGTAAAAAATAATACAATCTAGCATGAATTGTGGCATGTACCAGTTATTATTCTTGAGAGCCCCTACATGTTTAAGAAAGCTAAGAGACTATAATTGTATGTACTGACAAAATGGGAGCTTTGTACTCAAAACTTGTGCTTGTAATTCTAGAGTGGTTTTAGGTCTTTTGCCTGTGGTATTAAAAAGATATGTTAGAAACAAGAAACCATATTTAATCCAAGTACTCCAGTAGACTGGTTTATTATAATTTTTGATGTGAAAGAATTCCAAATTCTGGTAAGGAGTGAGCACATAGATTTTTAAAATATTTTTATGTATTCATTCTTTGTTGACTAGGTTAGTCACAATAGGCTAGTAGCCTCTTTTCAGGGGAAACTTGAAATGGTATTAATATTAACACTATTAAAGGACATTTGGTCACTGCATTGCAGAACTATTCCTACTTTTTTCTGGAAGTAAAATGTTGTATGTTGTGTGGACAAGCCCTGTAGACAGCAAAATCTAATGGCAAGAACCAGAAATGGCTTTAATCTCACAACATGCCAAATGAATGCTTCATCTTCTGTCTGAGGTAATCCCCTAGACACCTACAAAATTGATAACACTTTCTGTATAACATGGTTTGCAGTATGTAACATTGTAAAATATAATGACTATTTCAAAGATTAACTAAATCAATATGCTTTATTATTACAAAAACACTCAGGATACAAAGCAAACATGTTCACAGGCATGAAATGAGCAACTTACCAACCCATTTAAAATGAGTTTCAACTCTCAGAACAAAGACATTTTGCCTGAATTGTAAAAAATAATCATTTTAAACATGGTGAACAGCTAGAAAAATGACTTGAAGAATGGAAGAAATGTTCAGTTCAATCCTGGATTTCCTTAGCCTTCTTTTTACCCATTTGATATTGCTTCATTTGGTAAACCTGTTCTCTCTAATATCATAGGTTGTCCTCTGTCTTAAAGGAACATGATCAATAACAGAAAAAAAGTATTCCATCAGAACACAACAGCACACTAGCTCAACATAACCGGTCTATTTACAACACAATTTTCCACCTATAGCTATTGTCTGTACCAATTTTTGCACATATTTAGACTGTTTTTGGGTCACATATTCTCTTCTAAGTGGTGAAAGCCACCACACTATGTTACAATATGCATCTAAACCAACACACATGCACACTCACACACACACACACACACACACACACACACACACACACACACACACACACACACACACACACACACATCACTGCACAAAACATCAACCACATTGAAACTCTAAAGTGGGGCTTTAACATGGATCCTATAGGGGGTCAAGTCCATGGTTCCTCACTCAATGTGATTAACCCAAAAAGACTGAATAAAAGACAATGTAAAAATATGCAAAATATGCAAATGTATATGTATATATTTATACTACAACCCTGCCACAATATCATATCAAATCATTATTTTTAAAAAGAAAACTACCTTTTTAAAGTAAGACTGTTTCGAAGTTTCTGTTTCTGCTGTTAGTTTCTGCCTGCTTGTAATAGGCAGCTGAAAGGTATAAAGTATGTAGTGTGCATGCATGCACCAACTACTATAGTGACACACATGCAGTACACAGGTAACTTGTAGTTTATGTCATTTTTATACACAGCTAGTTACTCTGAGTTAAACAGATATGCCTGGGAGTTGTAGAGTGTTCATGTAATTCACTGTACATGACAGTAGTCTTTAAACATTTTGAGATGGTTATCAAGGCATTAGATGAGAGAAAGGCGGTCCACACAGCCTATCTAGACTTTGCAAAGGCTTTCGACACCATTCCCCATTCTAGTATTATAGACAAGCTCACCAGCTTGAACATAAACCCCTACGTCACGTGATGGGTTGCCAACTGGCTCATGGATAGAACCCACATGGTGAGAGTTGCAGGCTCTACATCTGACTCTAAACCGGTTACAAGTGGTGTCCCCCAGGGCTCAGTCCTAGGTCCCCTCCTGCTTGGTATATACTTCTCAGAGGTACAGGCAAGCATAGGAGGACTATGGCTGACTAAGTTCGCAGACGACTGCAAACTAGGGGCCATAATTGATTCTCTGGCTGATACAGACACCCTCCAGATGGGTCTCACTGAGACGGATACCTGGTGTCAAAATCATGGCCTCAAGCTAAATGCCAAAAAGTGCATAGTCATCCCCTTTGGAAAAAACAAAGTACCCGGAAACTACCACATAGGTGGTAGACCCCTAAATACAATAAAAGTAATAAGGGATCTGGGGACCCAAGTAGATAGTAAGCTCTTCTTTGATAATCACATTGCCAAGGTGGTTAGAAAATCCTTCTATGTGGCCCACCTTATTACAAAAGGGTTCGCATCCAGATCAAAAGAGGTCATTGTGCCCCTCTACTCATCGCTTATCAGACCTATCATAGTGTACAACACCCCATTTGGGATGTATCTTACAAGACACCTGCAACAGCTGGAAAGACTACAAAAGTACCTCACCAAGAGGATTACTGGCCTCAAACAGACGCCCTATGCAGCCCGACTCAAGAAACTCCAGCTGTACTTGGTTGTATACCGCTTACTGAGAGGTGATCTCTGCCTGACATACAAGGCCATGTCCAACCCAGAATTGATGGACATGCTCCACCTAAAAAAAAAACAAATCCCGGAGATCCACACGCTCTAGAGATATAAACCTCACCACAACAATAAATAGGACATGCTGGAGGGATAGATTCCTGTCCCAGAGACTTCCCATGCTTTGGAACAGGATTCCAATATACATCAGGCAGAGCCCCTCACTAACACTCTTCAAGAGAAACCTTGACGGGTGGATGGGAAACAGAAAATCTACCCCGGGGATCACTGCAGTGGCTCTGCTGGACAGTGGCGCAGGGAACTAATGGCTCTGCTGGACAGAAGCTCAGGGAACTAATCTAAGGGGGTGGTGAAAGCCAACACATTCTGGCTAGGCTTATAAATGCCCTTGGGCAGATAGCCTAGTACTTACCTATGAACTGGTTGGCTAATCATCTGTATTTCTGATGTTGGCTATTGCAAATATATTCAGTTGTTCAAAGACCTGCAGTCATTATATTAGTAATCTGTGCATTTGAAATATATTCTGATTTAAAGATTAGACAATGAGACTTATTATATTGAAAGCCACTGTGAAATGGAAGATGTAAAATTAGTGTAAGAAATCATCTATACAAATCCAAGGAAGATGGCTCTGTTTCTTTTCCCTAGTCAAAGAGATTTGTGTCACTTTTTGTTTTTTTTTCTCATGTTGGTGTGGCATATTTCTTTTTGTGAAGGAAATAATTACTGGGTTATCTTACCTCAGTTCTTTACTGATTATTACATTATGGCTGACAGTTTGTTTTAAGCTAACATTTTATTTAACTTTATTACTGTACTGATCTGACTTTTTTTAAATGTATTTCAGAATCCAGTCTTTTTCAAAGCATTCAGCTTTCACAGTTAATCACATCTCCTCAAATTAAAAGCTCTCAATTTTTAAGTTTTATAATGGGTCATGGGGATTTGATTTATTATTCTTATTTAAACCTTCAGCTTCCTGATATACCCTGTCAATCTGTAGACCCGTGGGAATTTTGAGGACCATTTTAAGGCTTCTTAAATGAGTCTCTTAGGTTTTGCTGGAGAAAACACAGCAGTATTTTTCTTTCTCTGCCCCTGTTACATGTAAAACAAAATTCTATGAAGGGAAGTCTGTATGGGAAGAGGCAATGGTAGAATATAGTTGGTGTTATTTTGGGTACATGACCATGGCGCGTGGCTTTAGCAGGCCCATGATCACACAAAAATTTTAAGAAAGTGGATATCTTTGTGAATGGGAGCAGGAAGTATGTAAAAAAAATGACTGTTATATTTGTGTGTCAGTGGCAAAGTGAGTGTGTGCAGCTACATTAAACTATATGAAATGTTATGTTTTTTATGCCTTTCACTTGATCAATATGGCATCAGAGATGTTTAGAGCTAAAACATAGTCATTGAAGTGGTAGTCAGTTGGAAATTACTGATTACTGATGTAGTTAAATGTGTGTGTGTGTGTGTGTGTGTGTGTGTGTGTGTGTGTGTGTGTGTGTGTGTGTGTGCATGCGTACACTTGCATATCCTCTTATATGTAAAGGGGTTAGTTTCACTGTATGCAACTGATAGCAGTGAAATGAAATACATCATTGTGGTTATTTTTCTTTTTACTTCATCACAGTCTCCTGTAGATGGACCTCTAGGTCAAGCAGCATATTATTTAGCTCCTTACATTGTGTAGCAGGAAATTAAAATGTTGTTGCTTCACAACAACAGGTTATGTGGTTCAGTTCTCACCCGGGGTGCCTTCTGTGCAGTGTCTGCATTTCCTCCCTGTGTTTGCAGAAGTTTTCTCTGGGTGCTCCACTTTCCTCCCACACTCCAAAGATATGCCGTGGGTGGATCAGACACTCTAAATTGGCCAAAGGTGTGAGTGTGCTTGCATGTGTGTGTTGTCCACATGATTTAAGTGTACCCTATCCCTAGCAAAGAATGTCCTAGTTAGGAATTTATCTGAGAGGAGTATGTACTTGTTTCTGTGTTTAGCTGTGAACCTTCTCATTTCACTTTTTAGTATTGTTAGCTTTTTGAGTGTACTTATTACTAAGTTTTGGTGCTGGGAGAACATCTGGTAAGCTAACATTTACTAGTTTCTGTTTTTTTTCAATTTGTAATTACTTTCACAACCTCTTCTATGATATCACTAACCAGTCTATACAAATCATCATTATTCGTTGTCACTAACACCACTTCTCTATATCTTGAATTTGATTACTTATCAGTCTTTTAATTTCTTTTTTTATCTCAATCAGTTCTCTTTGTCTTTGCTCTCAAGATTAATTTCTAGGCATCCATGTTTCAAACACATAATAAGTGGGTTATGATTCGTTACCCGATTATAATCTTCTATGTAATATTCAGTACTTCAAATGCAGTTGGTTTAGATTGTATTTATTTATTTATTTATAGCATTTGTTAACCCTGTGATGTCCAACTGGGCTAAAGAGCCCATTTTCAGTGGAGACCCGGGGAGAAAATATCCAACAAGTAATATTAGACACAGTTTTATATATATAAGACACTTTACAGTCGAATACAGGATTATAGATAAGAAGCTCTAATACGAACACAATACTAAGTAAGAACAACAAGTAGCAAGAGAAATTCCAGAATACAGAAAATACAACTTCAAATACAGTCACAGCAGTAATCAGGAGCTTAACAATGAGAGGATTTCTATAATGTATGAGTACAACTAACAGTGAAACTAATACATATGAAACATATGCACAGTGAGGTATTAGCACAGAGACACACAGTAGTAGTTGGATGGCGAGATGAACAGAGGTTCGAATACATCTATATCCAGCAGAGTAGTAGTAAGGAAAAAGATAGGGAGGGAGATGAACGTAGTTAGTGGGCCTGGAAGAATTAGCCTGGAAATGGCAGGAGCAGAGACAATGATTGGCTAGGTGGAGTTTTAAGAGTTTTTTTTTTAATTCCTGATAATTAGGGTTTTTTTGCAATGGGCTGAGGAAGTGTGTTCCATAATTTGGCAATTTTGTTAGAATAGAGGGAATCACTGTGTTGGTTGTGGGAGCGGATGACTTGTAGCATTAGTTTATCTGATGATTTGAGCAACCTAAGATTAACACTAGGCTGGACTAGCTTGGAAAGCGCAGGGAGATTGTTGGGTTGGTGGACTATTTTGTGTGCCATGGTGAGTTGATTGAAGGATAACAGGTTAGGGAGTTCAAGCAAGTTGAGCTGAGAGAGAGCAGTGGAATGGTGGGGCCTGTATGGGAGATTAGTGGCTAGTGGCAAATTTGGCAATTTTATTGTAACATGATTGAAGGTTATTGAGGTCAGACTTGTGCAGATTTGTGAATATCTGAGAGGCGTACAGGAGTATAGAAAGCAGATGTGACTGAGCAATGGCCAACCTACCTCTGTTGATTAGGAAAGCCACGTTTGATATGAACGTTTTGATTGTTACTTAAATATGTTTCTTGAATTTTAGATTTTCATCTATTGTGACACCTAGAAGTTTAGTTTGGTTAGTAGGGTCTATCTTAGTATCATTTGAGGAGGGAATTGAGAGAGAGGACTCGGTTGGAATGGATTTCTTGTTACTGAAGATTATTACCTTAATTTTATTTGGGTTTAGAATGAGTTGGTGTTCAGATAGGTATTTTTCTATGTATTGAAAGGAAGCTTGGATTTTTACTTGCAATACTTGGGGTGAGGTTGGCTGAGCAGATGAGTGTTGCATCATCTGCATATTGGACAATGGAGGCTAACTTAGCTGCAGAGCTGAGGTTATTTGTAAATATGCTAAAGAGGAGAGGGCCAAGTATGGAACCTTGGGGTATGCCGACAGAGATGGGGAGCAGGGGAACTAGGTTGTCTTCCCATTTTGTAACTTGCTGGCAATTGGAAAGATAGCTCTGGAATCAGAAGATGGAAAAGGAATTGAGGCCATAGGATGAGAGCTTATTAAGTAGCAGCTGGTGAGAAATGGTGTCAAAAGCTTTGGACATATTGAGAAAGATAGAAGAGACAAGTTGGCCTTTGTTTAAGAGATGATGAATGGTGTTCTGAAAGACAAAAGGGCAGTGCTGGTACTATGCTTAGGTCTAAAGTCATGTTGGGAAATGGATAATAGGTTGTAAGTAAGAAAGTGGTTGAGGAGTTGATTGTGAATGCACTTTTCTATGATTTTTGCAACAGGGGAAAGGATGGTTATGGGACAGTAGTTTGTGAGTTCTGTGGATGAACCACCTGTGTGAAGGGAAATGATGTGGGATATTTTCTTTAGAGTTGGGATGTAATGTTCTGAAATGGATCTATTAATCAGGATAGATAGAGGGTAGGCAATGGAAGGAGTGGCAATTTTAAGAAATTCAATTGGCAGTAGGTCAACTGTGAGATAGCAGGGTTTTAGCTTGGATAGGAGTGATTTTATGTAACTGATTTGGATGGTGGTGAAAGTGAAGGGGGTAGGGATAATCAGGAGAAGGAAAGGGGAGGGTAAGAGGTTTGTTAGGTTGGCCATTTAGCAGAGTGGTTATAATATGTACAAATAAAAAGATTTTGCTTTCCATTTTCTAGTAATTGCTTTTTTGGCAGCCCATAGAATTAAACTTAATAAGGCCTTACTATGTCTATATAATTCAACTCCTGTGTCCCAGATCCAAAGAATAATCTCCTTAATTACAGTCATTTCTCCCCCAATATTTCTGACGGTGTATTCTGAAGGGAATTTTTAAAATCTACCAAATCATTACAATCCCAAAAAATATTTTCCCAGTTACCTCTTTCTTCATCATCACACCTCCATTTGCTATTAACCTGAGGATAAAATTCTTTGAAGTCTGCTTGTGGTATAAAAATACCTATACAAGCACTTCCAATAAAAAATCCTAAACATTCTGGACTTTATTGCATATTAGGGAGCCATACATATGTCCTCCTATAGTTCCCTTGTAAATTGTTTTTCCAGTCTTTCTTACCAATATTTTCTAACATCTTCTGAGCCTCACAGTTATCATAAATATCATAAATATTTTATATGCCCTACAAATTATCCCTTTTCAACAGCAGTTTCTGTTCTAGATTCTTCTAAAAGCTCTACCAAAGTCATTCAGGACTCCACTATCCCTTTCTGTTTGCCTATACTCTGATATCAATCCCTGGTATGTCAGGCAGTCTCTAACCTGCAGTCCGAACCTCTTTTTCTTGGCCTCATCCCTTTCTACTAAATTTCCCACTCTGGTTGTTTGCTCCCAGTATCTTGGTTCATTTACTAGTTTTCGTCGTTAAATTCCAGCTCCCTCTTGTCCATTTTCTGTACCCCTACTTGCAGCCATCCCTGCAAAAATCTCCTTTCTCCATTCCTGTGTTGGTTAAGTTCTTAGAATACCTTCTGTAACTTTGCGAATAAAATATTCCGTATGGTTATTGTCATTCTTCTTAAGGATCTGCATCCAAAATCAAACTCTGTCCTTATTTCTTGAACTCCCTGTACTTTATCATCATCATCATCATCATCATCATAATTATTATATCTTTCTACTTTGAAATATAACCTTCTGCTTGAGCTGTGTATGTGAGCCTTAACTGTGTAACTCTAAAATATCCCTTCAAATCATAGGTTCATAGCTTCATAGGTTGGTACTAGGCTATCGGCCCTAGGGCCTTTATAAGCCTAGCCATAACAATTCCCTGTCTATTTCTTCCCACACTATTTACTTCCTTGGACCCCTGTCTAGCAGGGCGACTGACGTGATCCCCGGGGTGAATTTCCCATCTCCCATCCAATCATCAAGGTTCCTTTTGAAGAGGGCCAAAGAGGCGTTCTGCTTGACATGTATGGGCAGTCTATTCCAGAGTCTGGGGAGTCTCTGGGTCAGGAACCTATCCCTCCAGCATGTTTTGTTCATTGTGATGACAAGGTTTAGATCCCTGGAGCATGTGTCTTTGAGGGATTGGGATTTCTTTAAGTGTAGCATGTCCAACAGCTCTGGGTTTGACATAGCCTTGTATGTTAAGCAGAGATCATGTCTGAGTAGACGATATGCAACAGAGTATAGGTGGAGTTTGTTTAGAGGGTCAGTATTGGAGATCTGCTATCTGGTAATCCTAAATTGCCATGCTCTATTGGGAGTATCAGCATATCCCTTTTAACTCTCGCCCTTTTCCCCTCTCAGATAAGTTCCTTTAACTTTTCATTAATCATTGTCCATAACTTCTCCACTGGTTGATAAAAATTTGCCTGACCTGTATATAAAACTAAAGGGATTAAAAACATTTTTACTGCTTTTATCTTACTATCCATATCCATAAACAAGAGCTTCCAGTTTCTCAGTTTTTGCATTATCTTTTGTTTAGTCTCTTCCCACATATCCTGAGCTGCCTTAACAGAATCCTTTTTAATCTATACTGCTAAATACTTCATTTTATTGTGTCTCCATAAATAGGGGTGTTTCTAAACCAATTCACGTGTGAATACATAATTTATGTCTGTAGCCTTTGTTTTATCTTCATTAATTTTATATCCCGAAAAGACCTGAAACAAAGTCTGGAAGATTTGGAATCTTTGCTTGGAAGTGTTTGCTTAGGCATTTTTATACCCCAAGCTAACTCCAAAGAAACTTTCCTCAGGTAGACTGCAAATGGTGGTGGTTTAATGAGGAAGAAATAGGTAACTGGGAACATGTTTTTTGAGAGTGTAATGCGTTGGCAGACATTAAAAATTCCTTGCAGACTACTCTGTCAGAAATACTATGTGAGCAAATTGGTATTACTAAGGAAATTTTTTTTGAGTAATGATACAGAATCGTAATTGTCTAGACATAGTAAGACCTTGCTGAGTATAATTATGGTGTCTGCCAAAAAAGAAATTACTAGGAAATGAAAATCAAAATCTAAACCAACTTTAATAGAAGTAGTGAATGTAGTAACAGAGATAAAACAACTGGAACTGGGATCTTTAGAAAAGGGTAGGAGCAAATTACATGGAAAAAATGGGAATTGTGTTAACAATACGTGCAGAATAATGTTTTGTAGGAGGAATTAGGTTTAAGGGAAGATAGTAATTGAATGAGCTATGTAATGTTCAACTGACAATGACTGTTTAGAAGAGTATATGTGATGTATAAAGTACAAAATAATGCCATCTACAAAGAAGACAACTTTTCTTGATTACCATTCCAACTATATCCTTGGATTTCTGAGCCTCTTATTTTCTTTGCCGTTGGCTCTGAATATAAAATAAATAACAAAGCGGAAAGAGGATATCCCTGCCTGGTTCCTTTGTTTAAACACAACGTATCAAAGAGGAACCCTCTCACTTTAATTATTGCTTCTGATCCTAAATCTATCCTCCTAATTATCCCTATTATTGTATCAGGGAATGCAAATGCTTTTGTTGCCCTATAAAATCCCAACTTACTCTGTCAAATGCTTTCTGTCCATCAAGACCCATGAACAACAGCAGTATTTTCTTACATCCTTCTGTCAGTCCTGTTTGTCTTATTCAAGAAACCTTCAGTACAGATTTCTTTCTGGTTGACATTTTGGGTGGGAGGTTGGCATAATGGTTACAGTATTTGCCTTACAAACATAAGGTGCAGTGTTTGATTCCCACATGGGGTAATTGGCTAGGCTTAAAATGGCCCACAGGGGCAGTTGGCCTAGTACTAATCTATAAACCTATGAACATTTCATTTTTTTTCTGGTAGCTCTCCCGGATCCCTACTGAAGTATCAGCATTCAGAAAAGCCGGGAAAAAAAAGACAGAAAATCCAGAGAAGAGCTTGAAAATGTCTCTTCTCCTTAAAACTCCCACCCCCTGAACTTATATATACCAATTCCAAGAAAGCCATATTTCATGGAAAAGGGAATATTCCAAGAAATGGCATCTTGGACTTGGTGTAGTCCGATCTTTTGGCCATTCAGTCTCCATACTAACAGGCTTTGACATTTCAAATGGTTACCAGCTTTCCCTGTGTGGCATGTTACTGACTAATATTTATATTCCATCCCTGGTTTATAGGTGCTATTGTGCTGTTTACAGGTGATTCCATTTCCTCAATTCTTATGAGATCTTCATGTATCGCAGTTCCCACTCTTTCCAATAGTTCATCTCCAGGTAGGCTTTCCTTTCCATTTCTTTTCTGTTCTAACTGTAACTAGTTCAAACCCTTCATCCATATCATTTACTAATATACCCTTCATGTGGTGAATTTGTGCCACTCAACTCAAAACCTCTTTTGTGGTTTTGCTTATTATTTTCAAAATCATGTCGTATATTCATGTCAGTAGCTGGTGAGGCACTACCCTGTGCCTGGTTAAGCACCCTTGTCCCTCATGGATAGGAGCAGTATAGAAATGTTCTACTCAAAATATAAAGGCTAAAAAACTTCATGGGAATGTATAGCTAGGCTTTTAAAGATTTATTTATTATTTATTATTTATTTGCTTTTGTTAACCAGGAAAGTCCACTGGGCTGAAATGAGCCCATTTTTAGTGGAGGGCCGGGGAGAAAAGCTCCAAAAAAATGTACATAATTACGAGATTATTTAGAGAGTTAATAACAGCATTTAACAATATACAAGAGTAATAACAGCATTTAACAATATACAATAGAATAATATAGGAGTCAGAAGTGACACAGTAACAGAGGCAATGTAAGGCAACATTTTGTGGAAGACTCGGGTGCTTGGCAGGTATTCAATAGATCAGACAGATAATGATAATCTGCACTTACACAATTTTTACACACCATGTGAGGCAGGGTGAGGCACACTGTGCTGTGATTAAGGGTGAGTGTGCAACAGGGAGAGTGAAGAAGAGTGTGGGTATCTGAGAGATGAGTCAGGTTAGTAATCAGGTGACTGAGGAATTGGGGAGGGTGCAGGGGCATAGCCAATGAGAGGAGAGATGTTGGTAGAGTGATTTTTTGAATGACGGGGCATTACTTATAGTCTGTAGAGAAGGTGGAAGGGCATTCCAGAGTTTAGCTACAGTGAAAGAGTAAAGGTATTGACCTGCAGGGAGTTTAGGTCTCTTAACTTGGATAAGTGATTGATTTTTATATCTTAGTGAACGGTTTAGTTGGTAAAGAGTCAGAAGTGAAGCCAGGGCTGGGCATTTGGAGGAATTGTAGATGAATTTGTGTGCTGTGGCTAGTTGTATGTAAGTTAGGTGTTGTGGGAGTTCTAACCAGTTCAATGATTGTAATGAGGGACAGTGGTGGGAGGAATATGTTGCTCTAGTAACGAATTTAGCAATTTTGTTATAGCAACTCTCCATTTTATTTTTTAATGATGATTGGATGTTTGTCAGAATGGGGGCACCATAGAGGAGAGAAGGTAGGAGAAAAGTTTGGGCAAGTGTTTTTCTAGTAGAGTAGTTTAAAAAGTGTTTGTCGGTAGAGGGTACCAAGTTTTTGGTGTGTTTTTTTGATGGTGTTGTGGATGTGTTGGTCAAAGGTTAAGTTGTCATCTAAGGTTATGCCAAGTAACTTAGTATGGGAAACTACCTCTAAGGCAGTCTTTTTGGAGGAGAAAATGATGAAATCATATTTATTAATGGTGGTACCTTTTTGGGGCATAAAGAGCAAGAGTTTTGTTATATTTGGGTTGAGGGCGAGGTGATTATTTATCATCCAGGTTTTGGTAATGGAGAAAGCATTCTGGGTGATGATCAGAAGTTTGGTTTCAGAGTTACCAGAGCAGATAATAGTAGAATCATCCAAGTATTGAACTACAGATGCATGAGTGAGAGTGGAGTGAAAGTCATTGACAAAAATACTGAACAGGAGGGCGTCTAAGATGTATCCTTGGGGAACTCCAGTAGAAGTAATGAGAAAATGAGAGAAAGAGTGAAAAACTTGGTGGATAGTTGTCTGTTTGTGAGGTAACTGGTGAACCAGTTAAGGATGGGTGTGGACAAACGTAGGTGTGAGAGCTTGGAAAGGAGGAGAGGATGGGAGATGGTGTTGAAAGCTTTAGAGAGATCAAGAAAGAGTGCGGAGACAAGTTTGCCATCATTGCGGCTGTGGTTAACAGTGTCTAGGAAGGATAGGAGTGCAGTTGTAGTACTATGGCCAGGGTGGAATCCATGCTGAGTTGTGGAAAGTAGTTGGTTTTTGGATAGGTAATCCATGAATTGAATATAAATACATTTTTTCCATTATTTTAGAAATAGAAGATAGAATGGCTATATAGCCTAGTAAGTACCTATGAACCTTCATTTGCTGTCTTCATAATTCTGTCCTACAAAGATATGGTTCACTTGCATACTAGTCTTCCCTCATGTAGTTTCTCTTCTGTCTTATACCATTTAAGCGACTATTTACATTAGCTAACATTTTCTCTTCCCTTTGTATAATATTACTGCTGTCAGTTAACATTTTGCAAGTCCAACTGTGTAACAGTCTCCACTACACATCTCAACTTCATTACACAAGAAATCTGGACAAAGCTAAAAATAATTGGGGGTGGGGGGCAAAGGTCCAAAAATAGGTACAGATTTTAAATATTATTCTTAGAAACTTAGGAAGTTGACAGAACAACAGGATTTGTGTTAGCATGAATTTTCTCAAGGATATGAAATCTGAAACTCAAATATATGTCATCATTTAGTGACGTCAATCCTCAGTGATTTGGCAGAAAACTACAAATTTTATGAGGAACAGACCAAAACAGGAAGCAAAGAATCTGGACATTCTGCGAAAATCGGGACAATTGAGAGGTATGATCTCCACCCATGTGCTTTTTTATTCTAACTAATTCACACCATTTAAGCAAATATTTATGTTTACTACAATTTCCCACTTCCTTTTCTTGGATATTATTGTCACTACCTAACATTTTTCGATGAAAAGAGAAAGTGACAGTACACTGTTCATTAAAATACACAGTTAGTATTTTCATTTCATTGGACTTCATCAGACTGCGCCATAAAAATACAATTTCATTACATAATCATAAAAAGACATATTGTACACAAAGCCAGAAACTGACCATCTAATAATAATCATTTATTTATTTATTTATTTGCAGTTTGATTACCGGGGAAGTCCACTGGGCCAAATAGACCCATTTTCAGTGGAGGCCTGGGGAGAAAAGCTCCAAGATGCATTATACAATTTAGATGCAACTGATAGTTAATATTAAAGATAACATTATGCAGAATAGTTACACATAAACGCATTCGATATCATGTGTAGTTAACAAATTCATTAAGCTTGAAGGTGGGGATCATACAGTTTCATTTGAGGAAAACAGATATGTGTTAGGTGTGGAAACAGTTTACATACAAACATTTTAAGAAACTGTAAGTACGATTTACATACACACATCAACAGTAGAATGCTATTTACAATATTTACAAGGTTGGGCTGTGTGAGGGTAGCTGTAGGAGGCAAGAGCTTAGAGAGAAGCTATAGAAATTGTTGAGAGCTTAGATGGGCTCATAGGAAGATAACTATGAGAGTTGCAGAGCTTGGGAACCAGAGAGAAACCCCCCTTTGATTAGGTTGGGTGAAGGCAGGTACATTTCCATTTAGTGCACATGTTTGAATAGTTGGGTTTTGAATTTTTCTGAGTTTGGTATGGTTTCGTATAGTGTGGAGGGAAGGGAATTCCATTTTTTGCCTAGAGAGAAAGATAGGGGGAGTTGGCCAGCAGGACGTTTAGGTTTATGGACAGTAATTAAGTTCTGATTTTCAGATCTGAGAGCTCTGTTGGGTATATAAGGGGGAAGGATGTTAGTTAGAGATGGACATTTTGTTGGGTGAAATATGAGTCTATGTGCTGTAGTGAGTTGGGGATAGTCTAGGTAGTTTGGGAGTTCAAGCCAATTCAGGGATTGTAGAGTTAGGCAGTGATGGATGGTATTTTTAGATTTAGAGGCAAATTTAGAGATTTTGTTGTAGCAGTTTTCTAGTTTAGAGGTGATAGAGGAGGACAGGTTGGTTAGGAGAGATAATAATAATAATAATAATAATAATAACAATAATAATAATAGATCATATAATATTGCTGTACGTTTATGGGCAATGTCTGATGAAGGCTGGTGACAAGCAAGTGCAAAATATGTATTTTAATAATGATGTGTTGATACTTTTGCTTTTAATTGAGATTTGTACATTTTGTGAAGACAACAGAGGGGTGTTGGCTTGATTTTGGAAATCCTACATTGTTTTAGACTCCTTCTCTCAAATTTTGTCTTTCTCATTCATATTAGTCAGTTAAACTTTTTTTACTATATGGTTGAAAAAGAATTACAATTGTTACATATAGATAAAAATAGCTTCGGATCTTTCTTTAGTTACACCAAATGTTTACAGGTTAGTTCCCTATGAATCACTACATATTATGCTATAATTTGTATATAATACCAGTAAATGAAGTGAAACCCAGTATCCAGCATAGGTATAATTCCCCTAATTTGTGTATAGTACTATGTTATAGGAGGCATAACGGACCTTCCAAGGATGGAGAGGCCCTCCACCTGCAACGTTGAGTCTTACAATACCCTATGTAGGTTTTGCCTTGTAAATACAGTGCTTCCAAGAAATTATGATTAAGTCATGTTGCATCCTAAAATATCCAGTTTACATCAGTCTCAGGATATAAACTAGTAAACTGAGAAATGTAAAATCCTGATCTAATTGTTGTGCTCCTTACAAAGATAACATTATTTATTTATTTATTTATTTTCAGTTTGGTTACCAGGGAAGTCCACTGGGCCAAGAAGTGCCCATTTTCAGTGGAGGCCCGGGGAGAAAAGCTCCATGAACAGTATAATACAATATAGGTTACAAAAATGCAAATAAAGGTTGCAAAGTGAAATACCATACAATAAAGGTTGCAAAAACAAATAAAGGTTACAATGTGAAATAAAGAGTAGGGTACATACATTCGAGAGATTCAGAGTGTAAAGTACATTATAAGACAGTTTAACAACTTGACAACCGATTTTTTTTTGAAACAATATGCATATGCTTGGAGTCAATTAAAGTCTGCTAGTTCAAGATCTTTTGAGAAATAAGAACAAGTATGAGAGTATAGTGGAGTGGGGGTAAGGGGAGCTTAGTTGGGAGTCCCTAGAATTTAAGTGGGGTGAAAGCAGGAGCATTGTAATTCATATGAAAAAACGATATCCTCTATTAGTGCCTTTCTTACCAAAGCACAGTTATAAAGGTATAGTGGTTTAATCTCGCTACTTTATCGATGCATGACACATTTTAATCACTTTCCTCTATTAGTGCCTTTCTTACCAAAGCACAGTTATAAAGGTATAGTGGTTTAATCTCGCTACTTTATCGATGCATGACACATTTTAATCACTTTCCTCTATTAGTGCCTTTCTTACCAAAGCACAGTTATAAAGGTATAGTGGTTTAATCTCGCTACGTTATTGATGCACGACACATTTTAATCGCTTGCCCTGCTGTACTATCACTTGGTTGATGTTGTGTTGTGGTTACTTCCTCTGTGGTTAAATGCAGCCTTTCTAACTGCTCCTTCTCTACACCACTTAGGCATCTGTATACTACTTTTCACCTGACAAAAAGCCACTTAATAATTACTTTTGAGATAAATGCAGCAGCAGTAGTTAAAGACAAGTATTTAATCTGTTCTTAGTTTTTAGCTACTCCTTCCCTCTCTTCACCACTGGTCTTACAAAGACATGCTTTGTGCATTTTCCCCCTTTGTACCACTGTGGGGCCATAACCACTCATTAATGGCAGGAGTTTTAAATGCTAAAGGAAACATAACAATTATATCCCCGGAAAAGCATTAGAATGTTTGCTAGTACTGCTCCCCCTGCTATGTAAATTAAAATAAAATAAGATACAAATAATATAGTATAACATTCTTATAGTAGAAAATGACACCAGCCAGGTACTTCATCTCCCAGCATGCCTACATCATTCTTCTACACTAAGGTCATGGTAATAGCTGCTTCCTCATTCTCAACAGGTAAAAAGGTGACACACAAAATCCACATATGCAACAATGTAATGACACAGACAAACCAGACTCTTCACGGTGTAATACTTTAAACATCCTTGAAAGAAGGTCCATGAGTATATGCAAATGATCCCTTAAGGACATATAAGTGTTCCAGCTACATGACTTCTAAAGGCCCATGACATTTTACTTTTTTACAAGTTTGTATTGTTGCATTCAGGCCAAAAAAAGCCAAACCACTCTAGCTGTAAACATGACACACTTGCTGTTTTATCTTCTACCATACACTAAGAGCAGGAAATTTAAAGACCTTTGGGAGCATGTAAAAATGCCCATCATTGGAAGGGCATTAGAACCTTTGCTAGTACTGACCCTCCATCTATGTAAAATTACATTCTCAATTAAAATTAGAAGTTAAAATAATAGTATCACACTGAAAGCGTGAGGAATGGCAAGTCACTAGCCAGGCAGTAGGTCCCTCAGCACAGCTACACTAATCATTGACACAAACTTCACATCAATAGCCGTTTCCTCTTTTTTACAAAGTATTCAAGCACAGAGGATGTGTAGAAGAGGCCTTTGCTATGCCAGCATTGCAAAATGTACTGTTTACTCATAGTTTGCTTTATAATATGAGCCCTAGTGAATCTATACCAAGTAGAGAACATCTGTGTCCACACTGTAGGAATGTTCATGAATCCTAACCCAGCCAGTCCTAGATCCAGATATACATCTACTGGACAACTTTTATCATTAGCATCTGGTAAATTTATCTAAATGTAGATCAAGTTAGGAATATTGCCTGCAAAACCATGCTGGTTAAGGTCATGCAGTTCAGTCATATGTATGTTGTGTGCTGGGATCAGCTTAAGTAAAGTCTTTTCTATAACTTTCCCGATAAGACTCAGACTGAAAATTAAAGGGATCACACCTGTCTCCATTTATGATAATTGAAATAACTGTAGCAGCAGTCCACAATGAAACACTAATGTCTAACAGGTGGCCATTACTGGAGAAATAACAAACCTCCCTAGGATGTTGTGAGGCTCAGTGTGGCAGGTGGAGGACCTCTCTGTCCTTGGAAGGTCCATTATTTCTCCTATAATATCTACCCTGTAAGTCATTATTGCTCTTAAAAATTTATTTTTTTATTAAGAAACACATTTTTAATAGTTTTTAATGTAAAATATTTCCTTCACCTAATGTTTCAAAGTTGCTGTAGTGTATGTCATTGTTATTTGAGGAAATATTTTACATCCAAAATATAAGTTATGTATGTATTTAATGTCCCTCCCACACACATAGAAAGTCTCACACACACACACACACACACACACACACACACACACACACACACACACACACACACACACACACGCACATGCACACACACACACACACACACACACACACACATACACACACACACACACACACACACACACACACACACACACACACACACACACACACACACACACACACACACACACAAATGTGCCCAGCAATCATTGCCATTTTCATGACTGAATGTACCGCCTATTCTTCACTTTGATCAAATGAAAAAAAATCATACATAACAAGGCATCGCAATCTCCATGTCTCTCAACTATCCCTGATTATCTATATCACCACTGATTTTGCCTCATATTATTGTTCTCTTTCTCAGATAATGTTTGATTTTCTGGTAAATCACTGAGGATTACAGTCAGTCAATAATGCCAGATATTAGAGTTTCATACTTCTTATTGTTTAGACAATGTGCATTGATGGAAAGTTCTTGCCATGCAAAGAAGTATGTCCTCTCTCTCTGTGCCTTTCTCTTTCTCTCACTTAATCTGTGTCTGTCTCAAACACACAGAAACATACAGACGGACACATACACAATCACACGCAGTTAACATAAACACACACACACACACACACACACACACACACACACACACACACACACACACACACACACACACACACACACACACACATACACACACACTTGCATTACTTTTTAAAATTTTTTCCACCTTGCTAAATGTGCCTTTTTAAACTGCTCTTAGTGAGTGAAAATAAATGGCAAGTCCTTCTGACTGCTGCTGCAGTTACATTTGCATTTTGATTTTTTTTTTTCATTTCATTTTTTTTTTAACCAGGCGATATTTGTACATTAATACCCTATCAGAGAACATACAATCATTAATTTTACAACTTACCTTTTGGTGGACGGGGCTGGAATGACTGACATTTAGTTTGTAAACAGAAGCTTACATTCCCAACTTAGTCATTCACTCATCCGTTTCCTTGTCAGAACTTGTCAGTTGTTCTTAGAAAGATTTTTGACCTGCTTTCATCTCTAAATGTATGAAATTTGTCTGTTTCTCCCTAACTGTAATAGTTATTAAAGTTTAAACAAGTATGCAGTCTGATGGTAGTTGGAATGTTAGACTTTTTTCCAAAAATGTTTTTAATGACTAAACAAGTATACTGTTTATTTAGGTTTTATTAAATACAGATTACTGTTAATAATATTTGCAGTTTGCTTTAAGGGTCTGTTAATATGTTCAGGTGTATATTGACAGTGGGTGGACAAAAGGCAGTGCTTGCTACTGCAAATCCATGTTACAGATGGGTAATTGTAATCTTAACATTTGCAAGGGAATGCTCATCTTCCAATAGGTCATCAATGTATGTTTCTCCCATTATCTAAATCTGAAATATTCCCAGTTTGAAGAGAGAAATGAAAAGCTCAATCAACACAGAGATGATGGCAAGTTTAATGTCCTTTAACAAAGCCCCTGGTTTTCTGTCTTGTCTTGCTATAGTACCTATTTAACAAAATCCAGTGCTTCCCTAACCACCTTACAAATGCTGTCAGCACGCATAGCATCATGGAGAGTCAGCATATATAATATATCCATTTTTTTTTCTTATTAAAATACTTGCAATCTCTTCCCCGTCCTTAACAGTGTGTCCTTTGAACCCTAGTTTCCTAATAATGCTATTTTCAGCACCTTTATAATTTGCATATTTGCAATTTTATGAGTGGCTGCAGCATCTAGATGTTAACTGGCTTTACTAAAATGTATTTCTCTTCTGAGCCTGGTAGATCAGTTTTGTAGCCTTACCTTGTTAACTGACTTGGAATTTTTTTAATAAATGTCCCACCGGGAAAAGCCGAAAGACAATGCCTCTTGCAGTTGTCCAACTTTCTAATCTTATCATTCTAACATGTTAGCTTATTTTTTACTTTGTTGTTCAACATTCTTTTTGGAACATGAGACTTGATCTAGTCCTAAAGGAAGTCATCAAAATTGGGCAATGGAGCTGCAGTACAGGAGAATTGAAAGTGACTTGACAATTCTTTTAGAGAGTTATTCATGCTATCGAAATCAACCCTATGATATTTTTCAAAAGAAAATTTTTATTGTTTGTAAAACATTAGAAGATTAATACAGAGGATAGAAATCCAATAAAACAGATCATAGAAACAAAAACAAGTATAAATTCAAATTTTCAGATATATGCAACCATAAAATTTCCTTCAAAAAGAAATAAAACATAAAGCTAAAACCATATACACTATGTACGTGTCAAGACTCTATTGAATTTACAAGAAATCATATTGAACATTTTTTCTTTTATTTTTACAATATGTTCAACTTGTTACTTAAAAGGTATATTAAATTAACAAAACATCAAAACTATAATAATATCTTACTGATGTATTGATGTATGTTTATTCATGATTTCTTTTAGTTTTAGTACTACTCTAGTAATAACCATTAAATGGTCAGATTGTTTTATAGGGAATCATTATGAGAACCCAAATGTTTAACTAAAGGGTGCACAATAACAATGTCTAATATGTTAAACCTGTTGGTAGTGTCTTCAATCTTTTGAGAATATGAAAAAATGATCATTGTAAGCCTCTGTGCCTTTGAGAGGTAAACAAAAGCAAATTAGTAATCAGCGAAGATTAAATTTTCTTGTGTAAGAACAACATATTTTATTTAAACAATCAATAAGATGAATTATGACAACATCAGACTCATGTAGAGTAAGATTGGGACTTTAATAAAATCATACAATATTAATTTGATGGTGTTAATGACTTATTTTCATTCCAGTAATGTCAGCATCATCAGGATTATATAGCATGGGAGAGAGTGGGAACTTCACTTCATCAGAATTGATATTTCTCTTCCATTTTTGTACTATCTAACTTTGCGACAACCAGTATACCATATAAAGTCTAGTAGAGCTGAATCATGCTGAAACCATTTTTCAGTGATGACTATTATACTAGGGTTCTCAAAAGCAGACAGCTAGCTAATTTAGCTATTTTTATTCAAGTTGTAAGTACTGTATGCGATTATAGTCAAGTCATTGATATTTCTCCTATATTTGCATTGGTGTAAGAGTATGAATACTGGGATTTGATAAAAAAGAAATAATTAAATATATCTCCCCCTACTATCACTAGGGACCAGGTACTTAATTATCTCTCTAAGACCAAGAACACTGCATCAATGGATCCAGATTATTATCCCAGGATGCCTTCTAAATAGCAAGAAACATGACCTATCAGGACCACTGGAATTGACATTTAACTGTAGCCTCCAAACAGGTTTCATGCCTCATGTAAGGAGAATAGGAACAGTCATCCCTCTGCACAAAGGTGGGCTATCTTCAGACTCTGGAAACTACAGACCCATAAGTCTCACTAATCTTATATGTAAAGCCATAGAAAGAATTATCATGGAAATTATCAATAATAATATTGTAAATCTCCAGACACTGGACCCAACCCAGTTTGGTTTTGTCAAGGGCATGTTATGCCTACTTAACCTGGTGGCCTTCTTTGGAAGGTAACTAAAGCAATGGATGAGGGAAAAATGGTTCAGACTGCCTACCTTGACCTAGCCAAGGTATTTGACACAATACCCCACTAAGGCATTTTTGACAAACTCAAAAGGTTAGGTACAAACCAAATGGCTCATAAACAGTACCTAAGAAGTTAGAATTGAGGAGTCTACATCTACAAAGAGGCCAGTCACAAGTAGATTTCCTCAGGGATCTGTCCTTGGACAGCTCCTTTTTGGCATTTACTTCTCTGAAGTCACGTCCAGTGTCAATGGTGTCTGGCTGACTAAATTTGCAGATGATTGCAAATTAGGAGCTGTCATTGAATCCCATACTGACACAAATTTCTCCAGGAAGGGCTGATACACACAAACAACTGGTGTCAGAGCCATGGGCTAAAACTAATTGCCAAGAAATGCATAATAGTATCCTTTGGGAAGTCATCCACCTCTGGTAACTATCACATTGACAACATACCCCTCAAAGTTGACCCATCAGTCAGGGATTTAGAGGCACACATATACAGTAATCTAGTCTTTGACCCTCACGTGTCTGCAGTAGTGAAGAAATCATTCAATGTTGCACAACTATTAAACAAAGGTATGGTATCTAGGTCCAAGGAAGTCATTGTTCCACTGTAGTTGGCATTCATTAGACCTGTCACTGAGCACAATGCTCCATTTGGTATGTACCTAACCAGGCATATCCAACAACTGGAACATCCACAGAGGTCCCTAACCAAACGAATACGGGGTGTAAGTAAAATGTCCTATGCAGACCATCTCAAGGCTCTCTCCCTACAGAGAGACAGGTATGTATCCCAGAGACTACCCCTTCTCTGGAACAGGCTCCCCATCCACGTAAAGCAGAGTTCCTCCATAACGCAATTCAAGTGTAACTTGGACAATTGGATGGGGAACAGGAAATTCATCCCTGGGTTGGCACCTATGTCTCTAATGCACACAGGCAACATGTAAATGGTTAATTTCCCAGTCCCCTGCTTGTAAATGTTTCATCAACCAAGCCCCTGCTTACACTTATGAAGGGTACCATAACTTGTCAAAGATTTGGGATTCATGGCTAGGCTTAAAAATGCCCTTGTGGTCATTAGCCCAGTAAACACTTATGAACCAATGAACCTATTAACCTAGTGCTGAGAAATCTATTCCCCTAATCCCCCTAATGGCCCCCGTGACATTCTTTTCAAAATACTGAGTTATAGCATATTTGATTCCATAACATACATGGTTTGAATAAAACTATAGGACAAGATATCAAAATAGACTAATACATTATTAACCATTTTAAACAGTCATGCTGCTAGATGTGGGGATAGAGGGATGCCCATAAAAGAAAGATGATATCCATGCAAAAACAGACTTTTAACTGTTTCAGACATCAATAGTTTTCATAAATCATTAAGCCCAGCAAAATAATAGATAGTATTCAATATGTACATAACACAGCCTAATGATGGTATCATAGACATCTTTTAGGCCATAGACTGCAAGGGAACAAATAGTGATTTGAAATTAGTTAACTATATGAAGAAGATTATGAGTCCTTTAAAAGTTAAAGTGACCACTAAGCAATACTTGGGGCAAAGGCTGAACTACTTAATTTATCACATAAGTAACCGGATCACAGTGGGTAACTGATGTACTTTATATTCTGCTATACTAGTAAAATATTTCAGTTCATGATATATTAGTTTTATTCTATAGTCATGGTTGGTAACATATAATATTATGTTATCCACAAAAAGGGCACATTTCTTATTAACATTTCACCACTTGTATCCTAATTGTCTTATGTCTCTGACTAATGGCTCTAAATACAAAACACATAGTGATAGTGAAGGTGTACACCCCTGCCTAGTTTGTTTCATAAGCGTAAATGCTGTAGACAGCTCCCCACCACACTTCTCCTTACCCTGAGCTCATCTGTAAATGTTAAGTATCAATGGTATCCAGGAAACAAAATTCCTCAAGAGATCTCTTCATAAGTTCCCAACACAGTCAAATGTCTTTTTTTGACATCCAACCTTAGTAATATAAATGTATTGTTATCACCCAAGTCATCATTTTGTATCATTAGCATTCTATTAATATTGTCAAATGTTTGCTTACCTTCTATAAATCCACACTGATCCAGCACTATTGTTCTTGGCAATACCTTTGCTATTCTTTTTTGCCAAAATTATCAGAAATATTTTGTAACTATGATTCAGAATTAAGGTGGGTCTATTAAACCCTTGATCAAGGATTCCACCTTTTGATATTAAAAACAGCTGTTTCTTTACAATTCAAAATTATATCTCTACCCAAAAATAATGTTAAAAAAGTACTAGGCAGACTTCTATTCCTTCTTTACCTATATTTCTATTGGGATTCTATCACTGGCAGAAGTATTTTGATTTCTTATTACTTCTTTAATTTCAAGGTATTGTATTTTGATTTTAATACCCCTCTTTCTGCTTCTATTAATTGAGGAAGTTGCAAATGTCTCAAATGTGTTGTTATTTCTTGTATGTTACTCTCAACCTCTACATCATGTCTATATAAAGTACTGTAATAGTTTAGCAATGTATTCATATTTTTTTACTGATTTAATTTCTGTCTTGCCATTTTCGTAATTCTTGATTTTAGTTATCATCCTTTCAACCTTTTTGTTGCTGCAAATCTTGAACCAGAAATTTGGTTGCTTAAGAGTTATTATAAAAATTATTGTTTTAAAGTCATTTCTCCATATTTATTCACATTTTATAAATATTCTGAATTGGAATTTATAGCTTCTTTCAAATGCTCTACAACTTGTTGTAGTTTACTTATTCTTTTTAATGTCTGAAAATCCCTTACTCTTTTTAAGCCTTCTGGATACCTATCAGGGCTAATATTCCATATCTTTGTTTGCTTTGATTGTAATCACATATTTATGGTTGCAGTCTCTAACAGTGAATGCCCAGAAGAAAAGTGCTCTTACAGGCTTGTTTTTCAGCCGTTCATCTGTTTCCATGTGAGATTGCAGAGCACTAGATTCTGGAAAATTTTCATTGCCCTTTTGTTGTGTGATCTCAGATTTGGAATATATAATATACAGGGTGCAAGGGTGGGGCTTGTCTCCTGCAAGAAATATTGTTTTTAGTGTTTTTCCTGTTCAGTCTTTTAGATTCAATCTAAAAAAAATTTTTTTTTGGTTTTGCTCTTATGACAGTTTGATTAATGATGGTGGACAATGTTTTGTGTATATGTATATATATATATATATATATATATATATATATATATATATATATATACACACACACACACACACACACACGCACATACCTGTCCTTATCCAGTATTCTGTGGTATCTTCAGTCATGACTCTACATCCTTGATGAAACACTAAAATTTCTTTATATCTTGTCTCAGTGATTTCAGTGGAATATATACTACAGCCAATGTAATTCTTATGTCCTGCCAACAACCCCCACCACTATATAGCTTCCCTACCTGTCCTTCCTTTATTCCTCAACTTTTTTTCTGATACAGTTTTTAACTTAACTAATATTAAAGCTCCTCTCTTTTACTTTCCTCCCTTCCTGCAAAGAAGCCTTCATTCCCACTTCCCTGTGCAATATGTTGATGCTTCTTATTATACATGCATGTTTCTTGTAATGCTATTATCTGTGTATCACTATTGTAAATATAAGCTGGCACCTTCTCCTGTTTTTTCTTGTCTTCTAACCTTTAACGTTCCATGCTAGTAAGTCAAGCTGTTCCATATTAAAGTGTCTTTCTTTTATTCTAATTGCATAGATTCTTTATTTTCCTGTTGAAGACTGGTCCTTTATAGTCTGTTTCATTAATCTGTGGGTGACAAATATACATATATACATATTAAATATATATATTATAGATATTTATATATATATATATATATATATATATATATATATATATGTATATATATATATATATGTATATTTCTCTATAACATTGTCCCATACAGTGTTTCCAAGATGGCTGCATACTAATCAACAGCTTAATTTCAGTTTTCCCAGTGTAAAAAAAAGAAACTGATAGATAACAACCATTAGCTCTGCTTGTTTTAGTAAAATTCAGTCACTGCCTATTAAATACACTGCCTGGATGCCAGCAAAGAAGAAACTCATAGAGCCTGAAAGAAAATCAGCTAGAAAAGATAAAGAGAAAACATAGACTGGGAAGAATCCTGCAGTTATTCAGCAAAAAACAATTCAATATACAAATTTGGTACAAAAAATGGCTTTCAGTAGTTTAGAGAAAAAGTAAGTCAAAAGTAATCAGAGCTGATTAAAATAAATGAAACATTGAAGAGGTATATCTAGTTAAATAACAAAATGCTGGAATAATGGAAGAAGCTTTAAGCAGATATTCAGATGAGCTGATAAAATTGCAAAAATCAAAGATCAAATGAAGAAATGGCTGGCTAAATATGAGACTGCTCAAGAAGAGGTATTTTAAAAATGGTAGTTAGAAGACAAAGCACACAGAGAAAACCTGAGATTTTCTGCTATACCAGAGAAGCTGGAAGGAACAGACTGTATTAATTTTATGAAAGCACAAATAAGTAACTGGACTGGTATTCCACATCAGGATTTGCTAAATGAAAAGGCACATCATGCATATGCTCCAAACCTGGCCATGAGAAAGTAGCCAAGACCTGTATTAGTAAAGATGCAAACCTATCAGCAGAAAGAGTTGCTCCTGACAAAACTGTGGCCGAAGGGCAAAATACTCAAAATTGGAGACAGTAGAGTGCTTGTGGAAAATGATTATACACTGTACACCAGGCAGAAGAGAAGCACATTCATCCCAGCAATCAGGGAATGTTGAAAGGCATGTATGACAGAGCAGGTTCAAGCTGCTGTATATGGCTATCTTCAGAATCCTTTTTCCTGGAGGATAAAAGTCATTTTTGATGTAGAACAGGTTAAGGAGGAAATACAATTTTTTTTTCCAACAAAAAGTGTGCCACCAAACAGAAGGGGTCTCTGCTTCTCATTCTTCTGATAATAAAGCTCATAGAGAGACTTTGCCAGTGAAACTTTTTCTAGTGTCCCTAAAGAAAATGCTTGAGAGACAGATAAAGTACAGAAGTTGACTACAAGACTTAGGAGTGCATTGGACTTAAATCAGAGTCTGGGGTTGGGAGATGGAGATGAACAAGCAAAAGACCAGCAACACTGAAATTAGTGAATAAATGTGAGACTAAAGCATCAGTCACATTTGTGAAATATGGCTGCACAAGAAAAAGAGGCTGAGAAAGACTGCACTTTTGTTGACTCTGTTAATCTTGTGGGGGGACTAACAGGTATTTGCCCTACTTCATGTCATTCATGTTTGGAAGGAAGCTAATAGGGGAAAAAGAGAGAAAAAAGAGAAAAAGTAACAGTAAGTAAAACAATTTTCTTCTTAACAGTATTCGTATAAAGTATTTTATGATATAAATGTATATGTTATATAGTAAAATAGTAAAACATTTTCATAATGTGTGATGAAGATACTAAAGTAAAGTAAATAAGTACTTTTTTTCTTTTTTAGTTTTAGGAAATGTAGGCATTACAGTGCAAAAAGAGAAGAAAGACTGAACAAAAGCACTTTTGAGTTAATGGCCAGTAATCTTGGGCTGTTGGGTGGGGAGTGGGGTGTAAAAGTGCAGTGAATACAATGTAATATAACATAATATAATAGAAGAGAATGACTGTCTCATGAAAGAGCGAACACTCATATGAATGAACCTCTAAGGAGCAAACACTAGAGCAAATGCTCATATGAATGATTGCACAAAAAAAAGAAAAGAAAAATTGTTTTCCTATTTTTTTGAAGGGGCAAGCACCCCTGAATCCCCTATGTTGGTGGCTGAACCCCCACATCCCCTGATAATTATACATACTAACTCTAAGATCACACAACAGTGGATTAAGGGCAAATTCCCTTACTTGGCTGTACTGCGATCCCATTCAAAAGACTGCTGGCAGAAAGTCCATTCAAATGAATGTTCACTCACATTTGCTATTTTTTCACCACTAAAAAAGCATTTGCTTATGTGATTGTTCAGCCTTTAAGACTGCAACTAATATGATATAATATAATATAATATAATATAATATAATATTATATTATATTATATTATATTATATTATATTATATTATATTATATAAGGATCTATGTTGGTATGTTGAAAAGACACTTCATCGAATCCCGTTTTAGGAAACACACTTTAGCGAAAGCACGCAGTATCAAAACTGCACCTTGCCAAAGCTCGTATGATCGACAACCAGAATAGCCTATAGCAAAGTAAAGCACACTATTTAAACTTATTTGAAGGTACAACAATGTACTACGTACCTAATGCTACCATGGCGAATGTAGAGGAACTACCTCCCAGAGTGCTAGGACAAATTTACACTACAAGTATGTCCCAAAGAGGTAAAACGCTGTTAATCATAGATGGACATACGTATAACCTAGAGAAATGCACAAAATGTAAGAATTACTGGTGTTGTACTCCCAAGTTAACTGACAAATGCAAGGGTTGTGCAATAACTGTGTGTGTAACGGGTAAAGAATTACTGAAATCTGTTAATCACGATCATGCAGGGGATCCAGTACAAGCTGAGAAATATAATGTTTCTCAAAACTTGAAACAAAGAGCAACACTATCTCGAGACTCCCCTTGCTTGATAGTGGATGATGCAATAGCTTTGTCCTCATTAGAATACGCACCCAGTCTGCCAAGTAGGCGTGCATTACTGCAGCAAGTCAGGAGAGCTCGACTAAAATGTAGAGGTAAAGCATTAAAAACTGATTTGACCTTGGCTAACTTAAATGTACTGAAGTGACACTTAAAAGGTGGTACATTTATGCAAAAACAACTTACTGACAAGAGTAAGGACACTATTGTGAATGTGTTTAGCACTAAGAAAAATGTAAATGATTTAGCTATATCAGATATTTGGTTGATGGACGGTGCCTATTTCCTTAGAAGTACAGCTTGCCGCTGGTTGTATACAATTCATTCAGTAATAAAGTATGGGGCATATTCAAAAACTGTGCCATTGGTGTTTTGTTTAATGAGCAAAACGAGTTTGAAAGCGTATAATCTAATGTGGCATTGTATTTTTGCACTACTACAAGAGAATGACTTAAGTTATAAAGTGAGATTTATACTGTCTGACTTTGAAGTGGCTGCCATAAAAAGTATTTGAACGTTGCTAATGTAACCTGCAAGGGATGTTTCTTTCACTTTGGAAGAAATATTTGGAGGAAGATACAGAGCTTAGGTTTGGGTTCGCTATACAATGGGAATATATCATTTCAAATGTCTGTTAAGAAACTAGCTGCGTTAGATTTCTTACAGGAGAAAGATGTTACATCAACATTTCTTGAGTTGAAGATTATATTAACCATTGAAGGCAAAGAGCTTCTAAAATATTTTGAAGAGTGGTATGTTTTGGGAAAGCCAAGATCTTTTTCCACGAGATCTACTACACAGATCAGGTTTCCGCCATTATTTACTATTGGTTTTTGGAATATTTCAGTGCTTAATGACCTGTGTCTTCCGAGAGCACAGAATTCAATTGAAGCCTGGCACTGTCGATTTAAGTGCATCACGGAGAAACATGTGTCAGATCTGAACCGTATTATGTGTGCTATCACCAGGGAACAGAATAGCGTTGATGAAATATGTCTGAGAATGTGTGCAGCCTGCCCTCCATCTCCTAAGAAACGAGCATTGCTACACCCTCAGAAACAGTTTGAGACAATATTTACTCATAAAGAGGACTATTCTGCTATTGATTGTGTCTGCCATAGCACATTTGTTGAAGATGTGAAGAAGAGTTTAAATGTCACAGTTAGACCTCCGAGTCACGTTTATTAAATTTGATTTTTCTATGTTGGTTGTGAGATTTGGTTTACGAATGTTTGCGCTAATGTTAAAAAAGTGGAATTGCAGTGTGGTAGCACTACAGGTGTTTCTCTGATACTTGTCTGGTTAATTTTCGATGTTGTGAGTTTCAGCAAGGTGCAGTTTTGATACTGCGTGCTTTCGCTAAAGTGTGTTTCCTAAAACGGGATTTGATTAAGTGTTTTTTTGACATACCAACATAGACCCAATATAATATACGAAGAATTTAAATGTTTTCTTTCACTTTTGCATAGGTGAATATCTGAAGTAATGCCTTGGGTTAATCTAATGACAAGTTTTTTTTGTAAGCAAGTGTCTTTTTTTAATGACAGACCACAATGTTATGAATAGTTCAGTGTTAGTAGAGAAGTATATCCTGTTCTCATGTTTCTATGTTTCTATGGAAACCAGCTGACTAAAGATGAAAACAATAAATTGAGAGGCCTAGACATTGTTTACTGAGAGAAATGTAAAATTAAAAACTACAAGGACAAGCAACTCAGTAAAAAATTTAAGTTTAAAATTATTGGAAGTGAATAAGAAATAGTAGCTTTCTGGTAACTAAGTTCTTCAATGCATTTAGTAGAACAATGTATAATTTAGTTTTATTTAAACATAGCCAGTTTTCTTTTTATTATGAACAAAAGTTAATGTTTTCTGAAAGTATATAAGCTGTTTTTTTTACATCTGGGCAGAAGAAGAAAGATAAGGCAAGAGCAGACATCAATTAGTGTGTAGGAGCACAGGTTGTAATATGTTACTTAAAAGTGGGGACTGGAACATGCTTTGCAACAGTGAGGATGTATCTGGGGGACCTAGAAGGGAAAATATAGCAAAAAGGGTAAATTTTGGAAGAAATGTATTCGATATTTGGCATAGAAGAAGTAATGTAACTATGTATAAAGCTTTTGTTTTTTTCAAGGTATTGGGCCGATGCTCCTCAAAAGCAGCTGTGTAAAGCTTCTCCACCTCTTTATGATCAGATTTAACAGTGTTTTCTTTTTTCCTTTGGGCTAGAAAACACTTGCTGTAAATCACTTATCTATTTACTTCACTTACCTGCAATATGCTATTTAAATACCTTGTTTCTGAAACTGCTAAGTTATTTCTGTGCTCTTAACATTTCACATTGAGATAACACATACAACTGTCTTTCGGCTTTTCCCGGTTAGGGGTTGCCAAAGTGGAACTCCGGTCCGCTAATGATTGGCAGTGAATTTTTACAGCGTTAAGTTGACAGCCCGGCATCCAACCTTCAAAGAAGGCACACCCACACACGCTCACACCTATCTACATGTCTTTCAATTCACTCGACCATGGGGAGGACATGCAGACTCCGCACAGAAAGCACTCCTGTTTAGAATCGAACTGGAGAACCTCTTGCTGTGAGGTGACAACGCTAACCACAGCACCACCATGGCCATAATACATACAAATAAGACTAAAATAAAATTAGATGATGTGATATATAAATATATAAAAAATATATATATGTATACAAACCTTGTATGAATAAACAATCAACAAATAAATCAAACAGGTAAAAAGTTATACATTAGCTCCAGGACTGAATGATGCAGTGAGTTTGAAGCCAGATTTAAAGAATAAGCAATTGATATAATCTGATTTATTGATTGTTATTTTATATATATATATATATATATATATATATATATATATATATATATATATATATATACACACACACACACACACAGTGGAGACCACAATAAATCATCTCAAAACTTTTCCCACTTTTAATGTGACCTATAACCTGTACAATTCAATTGAAAAACAAACAAATCTGTTAGGGGAAAAATATAAAAAGTAAAAAATGTACAATAAGCTGGTTGCATAAGTGTGCACACCCTTAAACTAATACACCTGCCATCAATTAAAGAGACTCTGATTAACCCTAAATAAAGTTCAGCTGTCCTAGTACGATTTTCCTGACATTTACTCAGTTGCCTGCTACAGCAAAAGCCATGGTTCACAGAGAGCTTACAAAGCATCAAAGGGATCGCATTGTTGAAAGGTATCAGTCAGGAGAAGGGTACAAAAAAATTTCCACAGCACTGGATATACCATGGAACACAGTGAAGACAGTCATCAAAAAGTTGAGAAAATATGGGACAACAGTGACATTGCAAAGAACTGGACGTCCCTCCAAAATTGATGAAAAGACAAGACAAAAACTGGTCAGGGAGGCTGCCAAGAGACTTATAGCAACACTGAAGCAGCTGCAGGAATTTCTGGCAAGTACTGGTTGTGTACTACATGTGACAACAATCTCCCGTATTCTCCATATGTCTGGACTATGGGGTAGGGTTGCAAGACGAAAGCCTTTTCTTACAGAGAAAAACAACCAGGCCTGGCTAAAATTTGCAAAACAATACATCAGGTCTCCCAAAAGCATGTGGGAAAATGTGTTATGGTCTGCTGAGACCAAGGTTGAACTTTTTGGTCACAATTCCAAAAAGCATGTTTGGCACAAAAACAATACTTCGCATCACCAAAAGAACACTATCCCTATGGTGAAGCATGGCGGTGGCAGTATCATGCTTTGGGTTGCTTTTCTTCAGCTGGAACTGGGGCTTTGTCAAGGTGGAGGGAATTATGAACAGTTCAAAATACCAGTCACTTTTGGCCCAAACCCTTCAGGCGTCTGCTAGAAAGCTGAGGATGAAGAGGAATTTCACCTTTCAACACTATAGTAACCCCAAGCATACATCCAAATCAAAAGAATGGCTTCACCAGAAGAAAATTTAAATTTTGGAATGACCCAGCCAGAGTCCAGACCTAAATCCAATAGAAAATCTGTGAGGTGACCTGAAGAGGGCTGTGCACAAGAGATGCCCTCGCAATCTGACAGATTTGGACCACTTTTGCAAGAAAGAGTGGGCAAATATTGCCAAGTCAAGATGTGCCATGCTGATTGACTCCTACCCAAGAAGATTGAATGCTGTAATTAAATCAAAAGGTTCTTTAACAAAGTATTAGTTTAAGGGTGTGCACACTTATGCAACCAGCTTATTGTACATTTTTTTTATTTTTTATATTTTTTCTCCTAACAGATTTGTTTGTTTTTCAATTGAATTGTACAGGTTATAGGTCACATTAAAGGTGGGAAAAGTTTTGAAATTATTTATTGTGGTCTCATTTTTTTATATCACAAAAACCTGGCATTTTAACAGGGGTGTGTACACTTTTTATATCCACTGTGTATGTATATACATATATTTTAAATTTTATATATCATATTGTCTAATTTTATTTTAGTCTGATTTTTATATGTTATCTAAATGTAGAGCAGGGACACTTGTAGTTATTAATGAATTTCACTTCAGTTCAACCAATGGGATCTGACTACCTGGTAAAATGTGATATTTATCTGTATTTAACTGTCATTATTGTTGAGTTTTTGCAAACATGATGAAGCTTCTGCGAAAGCCTACTGATCTTGTTATTTTAGAATAAATGACTACTGTATCTGTATATATATATATAGACTTGGAAATACATGAATTTTTCCTCTCTATTGTGACTTGAACTCTTCTTACCGGATTGTGTGCTTTTGTTTATTGGGTTAAACTTGTCTTTATTTGCAGTGTGGTACTCTTTGTTTGAATAAGGAATTTAGAAGTGTGTGACTTAGTAGATCAAAGGTTTTTCTGGGATCAATAAAGATGGAATATGTAAGCATGCCTTTATTCATATATAAGTTGTTTTTAATAATTTGGCAAGAGTTGAAAAAATTGAGATTGGCCTAAAGTTTTTGGTAGAGGAAGTCTTAGGGTCTTGGGCAATGATTTGTCTATGGCCCTGTTCTACTTTATGGATATAATAACTTTTATACAAGTGTTGTAGAGATGTTTGAGTACCTATAGGCTTTAATCTTGGCACAGCACAGTAAAACATACTTGAAGGCCTTCTCCTATAGGAGCAGCTTTTGAGACCAGAAATACAAATCAAAAACATTATCAACACAATGAGTTTGAAAACTATTAAAGTGCACCTATAGGTCCCTCAAAATTAAACTCTGGGTAGATAGGGTAATAGTGACCTGAACAAAGTAAATTTCAAAATATTACCATAGAAATGGCAGCCCAAGTCGAATAAGCACACTTTATGAAATAATCTAATTGAACAGAAGTGCCAACAAATTTAAAATTTAATAGATCTAAAAAATAATAAATGTAAATGAAGAAAACATGTCTGCATTAATAAAACAATTTGTAATTGAGTAGGAAAGACGTACTCATAAAGACATTTTAATACTACACCGAAATGTGGCCAAAACACAACAGCCCCAACTTAAGTATGCACACTTTTTATGACTAAGCTTGTAAACGAAAAACTACAGGTAAACAAATTAAAACCCTAGTGTCAATAAAACCCTATGCTCTTATGTAAAGCAAAATCTATTGAAGTACCTTGTGACCAATGAGGAAGTGAATAACAACTTACTAAATGAAGACAAGTCCTCTAACCCATGTTTGAATTTGAAAAGTTGAAGGTTAATTGCACCACACACTGCACAAGAGATAGATATACTCACAACTCTAAAACTCCCAGAAATCAAAGTAATCTTTTATTAGTGCTGAAATAGTACTAAATTAGTTCTTTATGCTGGAGAATTTAAGCAAGACAATATCTGACTTCTTATTGTGCTGAAGAATTTCTTTAACGTATATCAAAGTATTCACATCAAAAGAAATACCTTACTGAGTACAGGAAGCAGTTATGCCCACTACCTTTACAAGTGTGAACCACCTCATGGTGATGCAAAAATGCATTAATGCATCTTCATGTTGTGTGCAGTGCACAGCCACTCAGATGATAATGATTGCTTGCAAGAAATGCATTAATGCATCTTCATGTTGAGTGCAGTGCATAGCAACTCAGATAATGATTGCTTACAAGAAATGCATTAATGCATCCTCATATTTGTTTGCAGTGCATAGCCACTCAAATAATAATGATTGCTTGCAAGAAATGCATTAATGCATCTTCATGGCACATACAGTGCATAGCTACTCAGATGATAATGATTGCTTCCAAGGGTTTCTTCTTAAATAGCCATTAGAAAGACCAAGATACTCTAAATTGTTAGAAAACTTAAAGGGACTGCTATCCAAAATGAAAAGAAATAAATACAAACAACTGCAGAATGCCCTAAGCCCATATAAGAGAGTCTAGTTAAACAGTTACATTGACTTTTTTGTTAGGGGAATACAGTGTAAAAACAGCTTCAAAATGATGCAGTACTGACAGGAACAAGGAAGGAGGCAGTCAAACAGCTACACTGCCTCTAGCTCAGTTATGTAGTCAATATAGATAAAATGCTTTTTACCCTTCTGGCTATCAACAGTTGACCTCCAGCGGAGTATTCCTCTATTCCAAAACTGCAAAATAACCATAGAAACAGTTATTTTGAAAGCTTACTCATTAGATGCTTTGCTGTTTGGATAGTCTCTCCTTTTGTCCATTGGACTCCAGATATTATTATGTTATATATTTGAATTCCTATTCATGTCAAATCTTATACATTCCTGATTTATGTATTGTGGACAATTTTCAGATATGCAATTATTAGGTCTTTTCTGCCTCACAAAGATAGACTTCAGTAGACTAATCACATACATTTGTGTTTGTTAGTTGGATTGTTTCAAGAAACTTTGTTCAATAATTCACATGCATGGGAAACTAAGTTTCACTGAATTAAAACACATATGTAGCTACTCTGCTTAAAGGATTATTTGTAATGAAGTATGCTAATGTCTCTTCCTTTGGATTGTCTTTATGGTGGGATCTGCAGATGGCAC
Organism: Protopterus annectens; assembly: GCF_019279795.1. Classification (NCBI taxonomy): domain Eukaryota; kingdom Metazoa; phylum Chordata; order Ceratodontiformes; family Protopteridae; genus Protopterus; species Protopterus annectens. Next base: position 925,210,425 of record NC_056727.1, on the reverse strand, counting down.
AATCCTGAAATACTTGTTCTGACTTCACATTACTGCCCCCCAAAAATTCTCTTCCTTTTTTTTTCAGTTTACTGTTCCAAGATATGATTCATATATCTATTCAAGCATTTGTTTTTGTTTTCAGTTAATTGGAAACTTATTTTGTCAGCTATGAATATCAAACCTTGGATACAATGTTTTTTCTTTGAAATAAAAATAAGTTGAATTTCTTTCCTTAATGATATTATTTGCTCAGGACAACCTTTCAGCAGTTGCATTTTAGACTAATTTCAAAATACATATTATTTTCTGGGAGTGTAATGAGTTTGGTAGACTTTAAAGATTCCCTGCAGACTGCTCCATTGGAGATGCTGGTTGAGCAAGTTGGAGTGACTAGGGAAATTATTTTTTGAATGATGATACAAACTCAGAATTGCCTAGATATAGTAAGGCCTAGCTGAGTCTAATAATGATAGCTGCCAAAAAAGCAATTACTAGAAAATGGAAATCAAATTCTAAACAAACTTTACTAGAAGTAGCGAAAATAGAACAGAGTTGAAACAACTGGAACTGAGATCTTTAGAAAAGGGTAAGAGCAAATTACATAGAAAAAATGGAAACCATGGGATCAATCCATGCAGAGGAGGAACAAGATTTAAAAGAAGGCAGGATTTAAATGAGTTATGTAATGGCTGACTAACAATGACTGGATATGTTAAAATTGATGTATAATGTTTGGAGCTACAGTTGTGTCACACAGTTTGTAATGTATAATGTTTGCCACTGAGACTGTGTCGATATGGTTTATTGTCATTTACATAATTGTAACATGATCATTTAATAAAGATGTTCTTGTTTAAAAAAAACATGTATTATTTTACTTTTTTATCATTTGGTAAGTGTAGTATTAACCATAGTTAACTGTAATTCTTCTATCACTTCTTCATACTTCTTGTTGAAAATGGTCTGCTCAACATACCTGCTACATGTAGCCCCTTACCTGGTCTATATTTTACTTTCAGGTCATATGTCTGCAGAGTAAGTAACATCCTCTGCAGTCTCAGTGGTACCTTAAATGTAAACTTTTTAAATATACTTTGCAATGGACTGTGGTCTGTTTCCACCTGAACTTCTTTACCATACACAAATCAACGGAAATGTGTATATTCATACAGCTCATAGTTCTGTTTCTGTATGAGCATACCACTTGTATGAATTTGTAGATGCTCTTGACTCATATGCAACTGGTTTATTGTGTTGTTTCTTCTGTACCATTGTCTGTCATTTACATAAAACATAACTATTTTATTCATGCCATATTTTAACACTGGAGCATCTGTGACTACTACCTTATATATTGCTTTCCAACAGTTGTCCTTGTACTCCTGTCTCACTGTCCTTGATACATTTTTAAACTTCAGTGTATCACACATTTTCATTTCAAGCTATGAGTAAACCGATTATTTTTCGTATTTCTGTTCACAATAACATACATGTTCTTTGAACATTCTTTTTTACATTAACACATCTTAGAGAAATGTCCTTTTTATTACAGATTCTGCTAACTTGATTAAACACAGAGAAACATTTTATGTTATGCCGCACCTAATGCAATCTTTAATCGAAACATTGTGAGTAGTTTGGACTCTATTTTGAATTCAAAAATGGTTCTCTTTTTATATCAGTTACTTTTACATCAAATCATGCCTTTATGTTTAATTTTTATCTAATTGTTTTACTTATATTTTAACACAATCTTTTAATTATTAATGCTTTTAGCTGTGCACTTTTGTAATTTCAGTTGCTGTGACCATGTTCACAGTAAGGTCCGGTCTGTTTCTCTTAAAAGCCTACCACTTGTTTCATCATTTGTATTAAGCCACAAATGATTCTGCATCTTATTAGACTGTAGTGCAACTCATTGGTTCGGCAGTCCTTTGTGCTGTTCTTCACTCCAGTAACACAGACATCTATAGTCTCTGAGGCACAAGTAGTCTCATAAAGAATAAATGGAGAATAAGTGGCACGTTTTTTTCTTGGTTGCCTCTCCCATCTTCTAGAAAAGTTAAAAAAAGTTAAATATCTTTATGACTTCTTCCCTAGCAACACTTAGGAACCTCCTAATATATAAAGGCTAATCCACTAACCATGAGGAAAAAAAATGTTTAGACCTACAACTCTCTGTTTTCCTTCTAGTAAGAGAATTCTGACTGAGGTGTGGTTCTACTCTAATATTTCTAATGAAAAGTATACCCGTACACATCCAAACACAGAGATTGTTGACAGCAAATGTATTTCTTTACTTCTGCAGATATACTGCTCCAGTTCTGGTAGATAGTTCACCAATCTGATACTATTTCATGTCAAAAGGCTTAATAAATAACTTACACATCGCAGTAGCTATGGTCTAATCTCCATGATATATATATATATATATATATATATATATATATATATATATATATATTCTGAATAATTTCTCTAGAAATTCTGTGTACCATGTGATATGCTGAGCACCAAAGCTAACTCTTTAGAATGTAAGGTATATACCTCAGATTACACAAGGGTCTATTCTTATGGGAGTGACATATATATTATGGAAGCTGTTGTACAATTCTCCAAATCTTAACCATATCCCTGACCATAAATCTCGTTCCAGATTAGTTTCCTGAAATACTCTTTTCCGTTTTGCAAACATATCTTATTCATCTATTTACCCCAATATAATTGTTCTCCCTTTCTGTATTAATACATCAATGCAAAGGAATCATTTGGCATAGCAGCATGATTGTTAACCTCATACATCACCCCATCTTTTTTTTGGCGAGCTCAAATCCTACTTATTCCTTCTATTCAGTATTCTTAGATACTATCACCTTCCAACCTCACTCACCAGCTGCAATTTTTTTTCCAGCTTAGACTTCTTTGTATATTGAAAGTAGGAGTCTTACCCTCATAAATTCCCTTTTTACTTCTTCACCATTCATTTTCACAGTTCAGGACTTCTCTTTAAAGCCTGTCTCATTTCCATGCTAATCCGTGACTTTTATTTGGTTCTGTCCCCTTTGCTCCTCTTAACCATAAATCCTCCTGCATTATCAATTATGCTATCTCGTATGAATTACCATCCCTCTGCTTAACTGCTTATATCATTTCTCACTGTGTATCATTAACCATCTCTAAATTTAACTAACAATTTTTTTAGCTTTTGTTACAATTCCCTGGGAGTTTAAACTACATAATTTCATGGTCACTAGTCACTAATAGTTCACTTGCTGTCTCCTTGATGTCCTCATTTATATTTATATTTCCACAAAATTGATGCCAAATATTTCTCCTAGCTACTTTTCTAAGTAAGTATTAAAAACCAGCTTACCCTCATTTTTTCTATGATATTATTCAGCAATCCCACTCCATATAAAGCACATTAGAATCTCCAAAACATTTATTCTACTTTTAATTTTTATTCATTCATTTAAGCACAGTCTTTATGTTTTAAACTATTAGCTTTAGCTTTGTCCCCTATTGGCTGTCATACATTTGCTCAAGTGTATTTTTAAACAGTGGCTTTACATCATGTTTGTTCCATCATTGGCTACTATTAGCATTTTTTCACTTATCCACCCTGTTGTATGACTGTGGAATTGGTATAACCTTTTGGGAGGAGTGTAGGGGACTTACCGTGCTTTTCAGTATTTAGGAGTTATAGTTTGTTCAGTTTGAGAAAACTGCTAAAATGCAACTTGTTTTAGAGTGATTAAGATTATTAAAAGTAAAGCTTGCAAGGCCTGCAGACTATACCATACAATGAATCACTGTATCTTCTGCCCCTTTATTTTCATCTGTAATATCTCAGGCTTTTGTCTATTTATTTATCTTTTCATCTACTCTTCTCCTGACTTCTTAATTAGACTTTATCTTATATGTCCTCTGGCACAATATCTTCTTTGAGCTAATTATATACTTTACATGATGTCATAACCTGATTCTACTACATCCAATCCTCTTTTGTTATGATCCTAAGTCTCAAAACTATTGTTAATATAGCAATCTACTGTTCATTTAAAACTACCTATAAAAGCCTTTATTACTCCAAACGTCTTACACTGTATAATAATATACTCCACCTAGTAGTTCTGCCCTAATCTATAACTTATTGAGCTAATTACCTTTTTAATAGACATAATTAGCTCATAATATATATAACCCTGCTTTGCTCCTTCCCCATCAAGCCTGCTATAATCCACCAGTCTTCTGACATAACTTTCTGGTACCTCTTTAAAAATATGCTTATATTACTTAAATAAAAACCTGCAATAAGGGTTAGCCTTCTGCATTTTCCTGTTCTACCAAGGCCACCAGTTTTACCAATATCTTTTTCTAATAGTAAAATTTTGATCAGGACAGAAACAAGGAAACATTTTAACAAGGAAGGAGCAAAGAAAAGTAAGATTTTTTTCTTCTGTTTCTAATAATCTTTATCAAAATACAACTGCTATTTTCCATTAGTGTATAACTATTGCAACAAATTTGCAAAACCTTATTTGCTGCTTTGTTCATTTCTTGCAATTTTGTATTGTATTTTTGTCTCTGTACACTGTTTACTTTTTATCCTATGTATATTACAATGATTGTTTGCATTGTTAATTCTTCTATGCTGCTTTGGTTATTCTTCAGAATGTCTGTGTTATTGTATTTTTTATGTACCTTGTATTTGCCTCTTTGGCTTGCGCTGTGGCCGAAAAGGATCATTGGACCATTTCACTCACCTGGTAAACAAATGATAAATAAGTAAATACTATAAATCATAAATTGAACTACGTTATTTCTTTCCTAGTCATCTTAATCAGACTGAAACCCTAGAAAAAAAGCCATGCGTTTTATCTATTTTCTTACCAAATTCACACAAATTAGCTATAATGTTTTTGTCTCCCCTATACTTTGTAACTTGTCCAAGCAGCATATATGCACCTCACACACAAACAAATGTGAATATGTGTGCATTTAAATTACTATTATGCATACTATTGTAGGCTATCATACAAACCACTGTAGGGATGTATGTTCATCTAGTGAAACATTTGTGCTTGTAACCCTGTTACACAAGGCATTAGATACTGTCTTTATTTGTATATAATTAAAATGCCAGGTTATCGATTGTAAATTGCTTCTTGCTTTAGTTTTTTAGCTTTTCACCCCAGGCTTCTACACTTCCAATGGAAAGGAGCTATCCTGCTCAACAAATGTAAATACATATACATTTTCATATACACACACACACACACACACATATATATATATATATATATATATATATATATATATATATATATATATATATATATACGGGTCTAGGACTATTCACTGAAAGCACATTTCACTGAAACTCAGATGACTATGCACAATTCACTGAAAGCTCACTTCACTGAAAACTCAATTCACTGAAACTTTCTCTATATATAGATAGATAGACATATGGGTTCAGTTACTTTTGACAAGAGGATTGATTGTCAAAATGGGAATCATCATATTTTATTATTGGTTTCAGTTTAATTGATAGGTCTTGTGTATGCTCGAGTAGTGAACAATGAAGATCAGAAGCTACTGAGATAAGGGAGTTCCCCTCTCCCACTGATAATACATATTAAGTTGTGGAAGTGCGGGAGTGCAGAAGAAGGCTTTTTTAAATTTGTACCATTCAGATTGGATGAACTGTTGTCTCAGTGTATTTTGTATTGTGTGTCACCACTTATTTCTTCTCAGACTTCTTTTAGATATTATTTTGTTAATTTTCATAGCTATCATTTCTGCTTCTTCATCATCTTCTTTCGGCTGTTCCCATTAGGGGTCGCCACAGCGGCACCTGTTTCCATTTCTTCCTGTCCTCTGCATCTTGCTCTGTCACACCAACCACCTGCATGTCCTCTCTTGCCACATCCATAAACCTTATCTTAGGCCTTCCTCTTTTCCTGTTACCTGGTAGCTTCACCCTTAGCATATTTTTCCCAATATACTCAGCATCCCTCCTCAGCACATGTCCAAACCAACATAATCTTGCCTCTCTGGCTTTGTCTCCAAACCTTCCAACCTGGGCTGACCCTCTAATTTACTTATTCCTAATCCTGTCCAACCTCATCACACCCAGTGCAAATCTTAACATCTTTAACTCTGCCACATCCAGCTCAAACTCCTGCCTTTTTGTCAATGCCACTGTCTCCAACCCATATAACATAGCTGGTCTCACTACCCTCTTGTAGACCTTCCCTTTCACTCTTACAGGTACTCATCTGTCACCAATCACTCCTGACACTCTTCTCCACCCACTCCATCCTGCCTGTACTCTCTTCTTCACCTCTCTTCCACACTCACCGTTACTCTGAACTATTGACCCCAAGTATTTAAACTCATCCACCTTCGCCACCTCTACTCCTTGCATCCTCATCATTCCTCTATCCTCCCTCTCATTCACACACATATATTCTGTCTTAGTCCTGCTGACCTTCATTCCTCTTCTCTCTAGAGCATATCTCCATCTCTCCAGGGTCTCCTCCACCTGTTCCCTACTCTCACTACAGATCACAATGTCATCTGCAAACATCATAGTCCACGGGGACTCCTGTCTGATCTTGTCTGTCAACCTGTCCATCACCATTGCAAATAAGAAAGGGCTCAGAGCTGATCCTTGATGTAACCCCACCTCCACTTTAAACACATCCATCACTCCCATGGCAGACCTCACTGCTGCCACACTACCCTCGTACATATCCTGTACCACTCTTACATACTTCTCTGACACTCCTGACTTCCTCATACAATACCACAACTCCTCTCTAGGCACCCTATCATATGCTTTCTCCAAGTCTACAAAAACACAATGCAACTCCTTCTGACCTTCTCTGTACTTCTCCATCAACACTCTCAGAGCAAACATTGCATCTGTAGTGCTCTTTCCTGGCATGAAACCATACTGCTGATCACTAATCATCACTGCTTCTTATACTCTACAATGTTTATCTTATGACCTAATACTTCGCAAATTTATATCCTTATTTCCCTACTATCTACAACCATCAGATATACTTCATTTCTCATTTTGCACTTGCTACATATTAATTTTTTACAGCAATATTTATAATATTAAAGGACCTTGCCATTATATCACCCATGTATCAATACCCCATTTATTTTTGCTGCTCTGTGTTATTGTTACATGATCTCATTTATTCTCATAACATCAGCCTACTACATTCCTGTTTTAATAAACTATATTATCTTAGTGTTTCCCTTTAGTCCTCTTATAGTGCAAGAACAGTTGAGCTTAGCTGGATGGAGAAGATAGCATAGGATGGTTAAAAGAAGGAGTAAATGTAGACAGCTGGCTCCATTAATTAGTGCCTTAACAAACCACATTTTTTCACTGTCTTTGTAAAATAAAAATGCTGTTTCACTCATTTTCTGAACAATCTTTAAAGAAACATCAACAGCTACACTAAATTATGGGCTACAGAGTCAAATGCCCACTTCATGTCTGGTGCTGTTATGTACCCCAGATGATACTCTAAATAATAAAATATCACCAGCCTAATACAATGCTGTATATATGTAAATACAGTGCCATTACTTATGACATGTATGTAAATAATCTCTAGTCCTGAATTTTAACAGTTGTTTTTCATTGCTTGTTTTATTTTATTTCTATATACCATGGACTACTTCATTAATCAATACAGTTATTATAAATGTGTATTGTAATATGTATTGTATGCAGAGTTTTACCCCTTGGGACATCACTGGAAGGGGGCTATTAGCTCAATTGGACTATTCTGTTCAATAAACAGGATTAAGTAAATAAATATTATTTATATGTATATGTAAATCTCTTGCAACCACAGCAACCACACAATTTATCATTTGCATAATGTCCACCCTGTAACATGCTTGAAATAGTTTTGCTAGGACATTAAAATCCATATTTAACATTTCCTAATTACCGACCATTTCCTTCCTTCTTATGTGATGATATGTCCATCTGTAGGACACCTACTCACATATCATTATTCTATAATTTCATTGCAGGGTGCTTCCTCTCTGGAAGAAGAATGGCAGTAAAAGCCATGCTAAAGTAAAAAAAGCCCATTTGATCTGTGTGCGTACAGTACAGGCCATACTTAAAAACCTGTTACAGTGGTGATATCATTAAGTTGGCAGCTCTGTTCAGGAAAATATATGTGAGTTTTATTTATGATGCAATGACAGCACAATCCAGACATCCATGCGTGTGCATTATTTATTGTATTTGTTTATTTATATTTGTTTACCAGGGTAGTTTACTGGTCAGTACTGACTAATTTCAGGCTCAGTCAGAGTGAAATACAAAACATTTCACAAACAAAAAAATACAGAAATATAAGCAATAACACAAAAGTTCGGACTAATTCATAATATATATATATATATATATATATATATATATATATATATATATATATATATTCCATTGAAAAAGCACAGTCCAATGTACAATCAAGAAGAGTCTAATGTACACTACATACATTAGTTTCTAAAGTGGGTTAATCTTCATTGAATCTTGAGAGAAGAGACGAGACTCTGAAAGGAGATAGACTGTGTGAAATTTCCTGTGTAGAAGCAAGAGTATTTGGCTTGGATGAAGAATTGATTTTTGAGTCTCATTCTGAATTTTTAATAAGTGTTGATATCCTTAAAGTCAATGGGGAGAGTTTGTCAAAGAGTAGGTGCCTGAGAGGAGAAAACATTTGCAGTTCTGGGGAGTTTGGTTCTAGAGGTTAATAGGGGTAGGTGTGGCTTGTGAGTAGTGCCTCAGGTTATATGAGGAGATTTGTTTTTGTGAAGTCTGGTTGTAAGGGGAGTAAATGTGTGGAGATGGAGTAGTTTGTAGAGTTGGGATCCTAAAAGTAGGTTAGAGCTTTGTTTTTTAGTTAGCCTTTTGGCTTTTTCTGGGGCAATACAGTGATGTTTACAGAAAAGTGAGTTTATACTGAATCGGCAGATGCTGCTAAAGATAATCTGGAGTGTGGCAATGTTTTTCTTGGAGGCAAGTGAAAAACGTGGGAGCCCATATTCAAGATAAGAAAGGAGAACTCCTTTTCCAATGGTTTCTCTGGCTGGTTGGGATAGAAAAGGGGATATCTTTTTGGCCCAGAAGAGAAATAATTTTATTTTGGCTCTCATTACACTTCCTCACTCTGAACTGAAGTTCTGTACTGGTCCCTAATGGAAACAGAGTATAATACATCATGACAGATAGTCGCTGAGAAAGGAACAGTAACCAAGACAACCACTTAGATTCAAAAAGCACCAAGGAACACTTGATGCCTAACAGAAGGCATTTCCTGAACACCTCTCATAATGATAACTTGACTGTTCAGTAGCCTTCCATTTATTTTTCTTTCTTTCATTTAATTGCTGCCAGAAATGGATACATCTGTACAAATTTGTCTTTTATTAGGTACTCTAGTGTGTTTATAGTGTGTGATTGTGTTCGATTTTCAATAGAATAATTCAAAGATTTATTTATTCACCCTTTGTTAGATAAACCTTTGAAACAACTAGCACTGCAAAATTCTGCTCAGTCTACATAACAGGCAGAAATTATTTATGTATTTGTTGACTAGTTTAGCAGCGTGGTTTGTGGAACAATTTTGAGGAATTCCACAGCTAATGGCATCCAAAACTTAAAGTAAGCAAATTAAACTTTGTATAGATTAATGTGCAAAATAAGCAGTATATAAGTCATAGCTCTCAACCATCCTTCTCAAAATGTGGAACACTTCCTTCCATAATGTGGAACAAATAAACAAAATGCTGAACACTCGCTAATATCTTCAGCTAGGAAACTCACTGTATGGTTAAATGTATGCTGTACTTACTAAAAAGTTCTTATGATGAAGTAATATGATTCATTTACAACATCAGTGGTGCGATAGGTAATACACTCGCTGCTGTAGGTTCTATTCTTACATCAGGTAGATCATCTGCTGACACTGCAGGGTGGCAGCATGGGGCGTGTCGCACACCTGAGTGGGACATTGTTTGGATGAGACATTAAAATACAGTCCCATCTACTTATGTTGGTGGCAGCTCACTTTGATGTAAAAGATCACATGGTACCCACTGAAAAGAGTAGGGGTCATTTATTTATATACAAAAGAACTGCTATCTACAACATATTTACATATTTACAAATATTTACAAATGTACAGATACATAGATATACAAATATATTTACACATATTCATAATTTCTTTACAATCATACTAAATTTTCATCACTATTAGACCCCCTCTCCTTTTTCCATAACCACCACCTGGTTTTACTTAATATTATTGCTAAAAACATTTATCATTAAACATAATTTCATTTATTCTTTCATTCCATATAAACCATATGCCACAAAAATATAATTTTATCTATTCTTTTAACATCTTCGTTACCTCTATTCTTCTAATATCCATATTTAATCATATCCATGTTTATTTTGTCCACTTCTTTTATATCTTAAAAAAATCTTCTTAGCATAGTTTTGCCCATAACTGTTTTACTCTTTTACATTTCAAAAACACATGTTCCGTAGTTTCATTTTCTTGATTATGTAAACATATTGGAAGGTCTACAAGAGGGTAGTGAGACCAGCTATGTTATATGGGTTGGAGACAGTGGCATTGACAAAAAGGCAGGAGTTTGAGCTGGATGTGGCAGAATTAAAGATGTTAAGATTTGCACTGGGTGTGACGAGGGTGGACAGGATTAGGAATAAGTATATTAGAGGGTCAGGCCAGGTTGGAAGGTTTGGAGACAAAGCCAGAGAGGCACGATTACGTTGGTTTGGACATGTCCTGAGGAGGGATGCTGAGTATATTGGGAAAAAGATGCTAAGGATGAAGCTACCAGGTAACAGGAAAAGAGGAAGGCCTAAGATAAGGTTTATGGATGTGGTGAGAGAGGACATGCAGGTGGTTGGTGTGACAGAGCAAGATGCAGAGGACAGGAAGAAATGGAAACAGGTGATCTGCTGTGGCGATCCCTAACGGGAACAGCCGAAAGAAGATGATGATGATGTAAACATATTCCATAGCTTTTCTTTTTATATGGCATATTTCCTTTTGCTGGTAATTTATCTATTAAGAGTCTCAACAAAATGTTGACCTTCTATTTTTTGATTACATCATTTGCTTCTTATTTTTATAGCTTTAATTTGTTTCATCTGTTAGATGTTCCTTTGGTTTTACATAATAATGTTTTATCATTACATTCTTATACCACACTTTTCTATATTTATCTATATCATCAATTTTTACTTTCCACACAAAATATTTTTCTTGGTAAACATTTTATTTCTTCATTTATACACTCTTTTTTTCTCTTTTACTCCCCTGGATTTACTATTCCTCCGTGCAGGACTAGCTTAGTCCTGCATGAAGGCGCCTGTTTAGGGGCAGGATGGCAGCGTGCCATGCATAATAATGAGGCATGCTGCCTGAGCTCCTAGGCTTATATGGAGCATGTAAGAGTGCAGGGGGCGTGTCTGAGAGCAGATCTCTCTGAATAAGCACACCCCCGCAATGAAGAACAGCAGAAAGGGGTATGAAATGAGTGGAACCACTCACAGGTGACCGCATATCCCCACCAACAGTCCCTCTTGTGTACAGCAGCAACAGTATATATAAATAAAATAAAGAAACCCTTTTATCTTTTTTTTTTAAATCTGATTAAAGCTAACTGTAGGTGTGTGGGTGTGCCCATCACTTAGCTATGGTTAATGCAGCTTAAATGGCCGAACAGGATAACAAGGAAGATATATGCAAATGAAGTCGCATAGCAATAGTGTAGTGGGCAGAAGATTTGCCTTACGAGCAGGCATTCCCGGTTCGAGTCCCACTGCAGAACATTCCATTTTCCATGGCAAAGCACATTATGATCAATATTTATGTTGCAAAACCCACTAAATAACATATTGTTATGAACTGGAGTACTGCAGTAAATGCACATGTGAGGTGTCAGTGTCATAATGAATAAGGCACTAGTAAGCAGGTTTAAGCACAAATAAGCAGTAGTAAGCATATTTAAGCACTAGTAAGTGGGCTTAAGCCCATTTGCATGGCGGTAAGCAATGCCTACACTTGCTAAGCAATTCTAAAGGTAACTCTGTAAGCAGATGTAATGGCAGGTTAGCAGTGCTCACTGTCGTGCAAACCTGCTTACAACTGCTCAAAGTGCCTTAATCACTCTGTACCCAATGGCCCTTGTTCTGCCCATCAACAAAATACAAGCCATGCACGTCTCAAACCCAGGACCCTATACACCATAGTCACAATAGTTAACCACCAAGCTATCACAGAAGTACAGAAGAATGAGGTATCAGCAAACAAGTCCTCACCATAGTATAACCAAACTGAACCTGTGAAAGGAATCAGTATACAGTCATATGTTCCATAACTCACTACATAACATAAATATGTGAAATGGAGTACAGCAGTAAGCCCAGAAGTGAGGTATGATTGTAATAGAGTGTTGAAGTCCCTAATAAAACACAAGGACCCCATAGAGTGTACGTACACATTAATTGTGGATACCAGGCAGATATATAAAATGCAATGAATAAGAAAGAAATCAATGCCCAAAAGGAAATATACTACAAAGTCTAATGTAAGCAATGCTAAGCATTGCACAGGCCAGCTTAGGAGGTATAAGCAATGTGTAGACCAGCTAACTCATTGTGCCCACTGGTATACCCCTTTAAACAATGCCAACCCTAGGTAAGCAGGTTTGCCCATAGCTTAGCTTTTTCAAGACCGGCCAATCACAGAAAAGTGCAGGAAATCGGCCCTACTTAAACCCAAGAGGTGGGAATACATCTCATAACTGGTTGTAGCTTCCCCTTGCAGGCACTATGGCAGTAAAGGGAGAAGGTGTGCACTTCCGGGTGCAGTGCTGGTACATCCAGGATTCCAAAGTCATGGCAGGACTCCTAGTTAAAGACCATGCTCAGAGACTGCTGCAGGGCCAGTACCAGGGTTCCCAATATAAGGCAGAGGTCTAGGACCATCTCGCCCATGACCTCACCAGTGCCACTGGCATACCCTGAACTGGTGAGCAGGTCAGGCACCACTATGCTGACCTGAAGCAGTGTAAGGGGGATCTCTTGGAGGAATGACTTCAAGAGGCTGGAGCATCAGGGGTGCACCAGATGTGTGTAAGTATCACCTTAGTATGTGTGTAATAATTGCCAGCTCAGGTATATCATTGATAGGTATGGCTAAATATTCCTCTTATATCCCCCACAGCTGCAATAGAGCGGGCCACGAACTAGGAGGCCCACATCAATCACCTGGCGAGGTTGTGATGTGAGGCAGGTCAGTAATACTCATGCATTTACTGTCATAGGAATAAAATTAAAAGTAATAGTAAATTAATTGCTGGTATAAAACCTGTATTGTTCAAGGCAAGTACTGCATACACTAGAGAATATGGCAGTAAGAGTCTCATATTGTTTGTAAGTCAATAAAAGTGCAATAGCCTGACAAAACAGGTCTGACTGCTGGACTGCATGTGTATATCCTGGTATCATACAATAATGTAGATATGCAATCACGTAATAGTACTGTAGTACTAAGCACTGTTACCCACACTGTGCACCATAAATTGAATGTGTAGGAATGCCTGTATATGACAGGTGTAATCCCCAGAGGCCATGTAGTACAGCTGAGAAACACATAGACAGTAAACAGGGAAACTGCAAGACAACAAAAAATGAATAGCACATTCAACTGAGATGTGAATTGTTGCTTTTTAGCACACACAGCCACGGTTCAAATCCTGCCAGTGGTAGTAGTCTGCATATAGAATCATACCCTACAACTGTACAGATATGTCCAGAATGTCTAGTAAAGTGGCCCATATCTGTTGCCTATCAACCTGTCCCCCTGGGAAATCAGTGGGATGATCCCAGGCGTATAGGCAGCAAACAGGAAATACAACTGATTGACACACAGCTATGAGAACAAAGCTGGCACACTAGCAACTCCCCAATACCTTATGTGACTAAGAAGTCACATATGTCCCATTTACACTCCAACTTGTCAAGCTGTGGTCAGAGTGTGTACAGTAACAGAGTGAGATGTATGTGCATAATAGTAATGTGGACTCTGGTACTGTGTGTGGGAACATTCAGGTAGTGATAATAAACATTCCTCCCACAGGTCTGTCAGATACCAACACTGTGCCCAGAAATTCAAGAATGATATGCAGCTGCTCTGAATAATGAGGTATTACACATCACTGTCGTCCACACTGTCCAACAACATATAACTGTCTAGGAAATCTGTATATGAGTGTTGTAATACAAGGTCAAAATGCAAAAGCACAGGGAATTAATAAGACAGAAAGCAGATGGTAGATATACAGCAATAGCTATATAGCAGACACAACTGTGATGGACAGTGTTTAAGTTGTAGCAGACACAGCCATGGTCTGAATCCTGGGAGTCGAATTAGGCTGTGTATAGCTGCATACACCACAACTGTACAGATGAGGACAGAATGTCCAGTATATGTGCCCATATCTGCTGCCTGTCCCCCTGTCCCCCTGGTAAGTCTGTGGGATGATCCCAGATGTTTAGCCAGCAAACATGGAATACAAGTGATTGTCAAACATCATGAGAACACACCTGTCACTGTAGCAACCCCAAAACTGTTAAGAGAGTAATATTTCAAGTATGTCCTATCTACACTCCCATGCTGTCAAGCTGTGACCAGAGTGTGTACAGTAACAGAGTGAGATGTATGTGCATAATACTAATGTGTAATCTGGAACTTTTGAACACTGTGCTGAGAAATACAGACCATTATAACCTGTACTGATACTGTTCACTCTGGTATTGTTGGGAATTGTGAGTGCTGCAGTTTCTCTGAATAATAAAGTATCACTGTCACCCACACTGTGCTACATAGTATAACTGTGTAGGAAAGCATGTATATGTGTGTGTCAGGTCACTAAAGGTGGAAGAGGGCAATATTCTAGATATGTCCAGGCACACCAGCATGTGGTCAGCACATGGCCAGAAAGAGTTGGATACCATAGTGTAAAACATCAACCCGGAATCCGGGAGTATGTGTACAAACAGTTAATTAGTGTTAACAAACATTCCCTCCACAGGTATACCAGGTAAGAGGCGTATACTGCAGGTAAAACTAGTTCATGTGTAATGATGACAACAGCCATATCACTGTCCAAACTAAGGCTATAGGGTAGTGTAGTAAGACTTGTAAGGTATAGATAACAGCACTGACTAGGAAAGTAATGTGGACTACAGGAATATACTAGTTGTTAATTGACATCCCCCCCCCCCACCATATATCCAACAATAATCAAGATACCCACCACAACTGGTATTTAATGACTCTGATAATGTCCAGTTGTTTGATAAATATCTTTATGGTTCCCATGCTTGTGGTATATTAAATTATTCCAACATTGGTATCATGGTGCCATCAATGTATTTGCATGCTGTACTTATTACCACTGTGGTCCCATATATACATGTGTTCTGTTTGCTATGCAACTGTTCTGTATCTAGTGTTTGGGTTAATGGGAATATCTATGCATGCTGTTATACCTAACCCTGGAATGTATTGATTATTACTAACCCACATATGATGATGAAATATAAACACTATAGCACATTTGGGAAGGCTGGTCCCAGCGGGCCCACCTGTCCCACCTCAACTGGCCATGGCACCAGGCACCAGCATGTCTGGGGCCCAACCCCATACCTCCCTGTCCATTAGTTCTGCACCACCTTTAGGTGGAACTGCCTCAGGGGATGGGGCTTGCCCCCCCCGGGAGTGGGCGCAGACAGGAACCTGTCACCAGGTCAGGGTCGTGGTGCGTAGAGAGATCAACCAGCAGTTTGGTGATCTTCTATGCTAGCTCAAGGGCCATGTGTCGTGAATAGAGAGTTAGCATGGCTCTGCAACTCAGACCCCAGCACAGCCACCTTCGGGGCTGTGAAGGTGTAGTGGTGACTTCCCATGGGTAGGGACCTCAGTCCCACTGTTACTACTAGGGGGCTTGTGGGCTTCTGATATCCCAACACTCCTCGCCATCCAGGTGTTTACTCCCCACATGTGTCATATACCGCCCCTGTATGCGTCTTGTCTTGTCTGATAACCTACTCAAGCTACCTCTGCAAATATACCTACTACCCCTCCCCAACATCCCACTCTCACCTGAAAAAAAAAAGGGGCAATCTGTTCCCACAAAAAAATCTCGCCCCATACATAGCTGTCCATTTCGCACACATATCCACTGGATACATGTAATCTGGTCTAACTGGCATCACAACTTATTATTGCTGTCCTCATCCATCTCCCAGGGGTTTGAGTGTCCAAATCTACCTCCAAATTCAGTGTAAATGCACAGCTGTTGCTTTAGAAGAAATGGGCAGCTATGGACCTTCCCTACACCCTTCCTGCACATCCCTGGCTATATTCCCTACTGTCTTTCCCTCTTTGTGCCCCTTTTTTCACCACTTTCCTATCAACCCCCTTTTTATTTTCTTTTAAAGAAATTAGCGTGGGGGTAAGCGAGAGTAAGCACTTTTAAGCAGCAGTAAGTGGGTTTAAGCCTATTTGCATGGGGGTAAGCAATGCCTACACAGGTTAAGCAATTCAGAAGCTAACAGAGTATAAGAAACTGTAACCAGAAGTTAACAGTGCTTAGCTCTGTGCAAACCTGCACATACCCGCTTACAATTGCTTTAAAGTGCCTTAATCATTCTTTACCCAATGGCCCGTGTTCTGCCCAGCAACAAAATAAACAACATATCTGCAAGGCTCAAACCCAGGACCCTGCACACCATAGACAAAGTGATTTACCACTAAGCCATGCCAGATATACATAACTCTGATGTTTTCAAAAACATATCATCCAGCCCAGTCATGCAACAGTACAGAGAATGTATTCCAACATTTAGATGTATGTGTGTGTGTATAAATATATTAATATCTAAACAGATACAACATATATGTAAGCAGATATATATCTATGTAGGTATATATGGACATAGTTATATATATGTAAGCAGATATATATATATATATATATATATATATATATATATATATATATATATATATATATATATATATATATATATATATAGGTATATATGGCCATACATCTGTAAATAACAATGGCAGATTAACTAAAACATATATGTCCACATGCACCGTTAATGGGGTTGAGAGGCCCCAAACAATATACGTCTTGTACGAATAGGTATACCCCCCCACAGCCAAACATGTCCTCCCTGCAATACACTACCAGACCTGATACGACATGGGCACAAGATGTTAACAGTACTACATCCCACCTGTTTGATATCAGGCTGGTATTGGTAACATATCATGCAGTACAGTCTGGCTCCCATAGGAAATGTAAAATGTGGAAGCTATCAACATCCCCAGGATACATATACACAGACATATATATGCAGATGCAGACACACACACATATATATATATATATATATATATAAATATATATATATATATATATATATATATATATATATATACATAATATATATATATATATATATATATATATATATATATATATATATATATATATACATGTGACTACACATACACACGCAGAGATATGTACAATAAAATACATATGTAGAAGGTGCACACAATATGGAACAGCCACTATGCCTACAGTTAACACCTTAACAACTGGACACTGTATGGGCCACCCATCCACCCATACAAATGACAATCGTTGCCTGCAACATATACCCACAGAGAGGTCATAGGATAAAACACCACACACTGGTTTGCAAAAATAGAAAACCTTTATTTGTGTACTATTACAGTTTTATATGCCATGTAATATAACTGTTCAGACATCCATATAAACAGAGTAATGCAACTGTGAAACAGTTATACTAATACAGTCCAGGCCAAGCCCTTCAGATTGTACAATACTAAAGACAGACTGGGCCACAGGATACCAAACAATCAACAGTAAGTAATTCAGGTGTGTAGTTCAGCAGCCTCTATCTACACTCTGTACAAAATCACTAGGTAGTAAAGATTTCAGTTGACCAAATGGGATGTAACTGTTACATAACAAGGCATAACTGATCACAAGTATACTGACAAACAGAACAGTCTGTATGCAGGAGGCAGTAGGCCTGCATTAACCCAATTTATGTAAGTAATGTAAATATAGGTGAATTGTATGGTACTGTACATCCAGATACCTTAAGGCAGCTCACCCCTGATACATAAATTGTATATATTAATTTGTTAAAGTGCAAATGAGATGATAATGTATTAATATGTGTTGTTTTTAAATGAAAAAATCTTTGAATAATGCCATTTCCCTTTTAAGAATGTATGGCGGGAAATTAGGTTATTAATTATATGATTATTGAATAATCAGCAATGTATAAATAAGTGAGGTAGAATGATAGACTGTATTCTGAGGAAGTTCATAAGGACGAAACCTAGGTCAAACAATAAAGCAGTGTTCGTGAACAAGTGGTCACAGAGTCTTTTCTGAAGTTTTGGAGTTGGTTAGTACCTGGAAGTTTGGTTTGCTATCTGGTTGATATCTGTTCATCTCCTCATTGGCATCGGCCTCACCTTGCTTCTTACAACAAGTTACAGTTCAATTTGGTTCCCGGTTATGGCGAGCGAGAGTGATCCGGTAGATGTCGGGGGTATGTTACAGCATATTCAAGATACTTTAAAAGAACATTCGGTTCTTATACAACAACTGCTGACTAGAGACATCGTGAATTCCATGCAAACAGGGAACAGTTTGGGGTTCCCGTTGACACAACCAACACCACCAACGGCACCAAATTCGAACACTCAAGGTAACATAGAATACGGTGAAAAAGAACTTTTGGTACAAGATGTCAGTAGTTGGAAAAATAACAAATATATTTTTTCAACTGGTTTAACTAAACAAAACACCACAGTGGAAACTATATACAACACAAAACCTTTAGAAGACATGCTTAAAACATTTGAGAAAAAATTGTTCAAATTAAAACGGCTACAATTAGAAAACAGCTATTTACTGCGGAACATGGAATTGGGTATCATTCCCAAAGGCTTACGGCTTTGGAGGTACCCGAATGGTTGTGCTGATAATAAGAACATGCTTCAAGATCTACATGCACTACTTGATAACTGCGGTACTCGACTGATGGAGATTATAGTCAACTATAATGATATTCACATTTCAGAACTATTTAATCAGTTAGAAGAACTTAATAATAATATATCTCAAGACCCATTATTTGAAAAAGTTTATGAGCAGTATGCATTTATTACAACAGATGTAACCAAATGTTGCAATATTATTTTTCGAAAGAAAAGTAATAAAATCCAACGAGACCTTCACATTTATGCTAAACATCAAGCATATCCTAAATCAGCGAATCCAGGCATTGGTAACCATAGCAATGGTCACACACAACAACAATCGACCAATATGGATGACGTCAATCCGCCGGTAGAGGGTGATGACGACGACATCCGCACAGAAGGCGAGGAGCATACGGAAGAAGGCGGAAGATGGTCGGATCGGTTAAGGAATCAAAGTGAAGCGCAAAACCAGCGGGAATTTCAAAAGACAGGCGCTAGACCCAAACAGACTTTTTTGGGACTATCTATGGGCAAAAAGCGGAGAAATTAAATCCCACTATCGACGAAGTAACGAGAGTACAGTCGGGCACGAGTGTTATTCCAACACCAAATGCACCTTCTTTCATGGAGGATTTAGCACAACAACATCAAATCAAGAGTAAGTCCCGTATAAACTTTAAAGACATAACTGCCTGCACACAGGAATTTAGTAAACAGTTTACGTCTTCTTCTGATGATTATACCATTGATATGAATGTTATGTATGATGATAAACATGTGGAAGAATATAATGACAGTTGTAGTTTACATACACAATTGGTTCAAGTATATAATCACAATGAGCATGATAATATACTACTAGAATTAAGTATGTATGAATATAATGAAGAACACTTAAGCAATGATGTGTACAATGGAACAGAAATATGTGAAGATAGGCAAGTAACAACTAGTTTAGATCATCCGCAATATTTAGTTAATTTTTGTATTAATCAAAATCCAGATAATTACATCACACAATGTGATAATAATGTGCAACCCAATGATGTAGATACAACGACATGTTCAAATTTGAATATTATAATAGAACATAATGTGCAATTTTTATGTAATCCAAGTGTTATAATGAATACAAAGAAGGATTATAAAATATACAATTATTCTTCTAAGGATATTACAACAGCACATGCAAATTTATTTTCAAAAGGACTCAATTTTGTCCCATGTATTAAAGGCAATATGGTACAATGTATATTAGATTTAAAGTTATTTTCTAGAAAATTAAACTTAAAGGTATACTTCAATAATAACATTGAATGTAACATTGGGGAAAATAATATGTTCACGAAACCAAGTCTATTCAACCCACCCATGAATGAGGAAATTACACATTTTGAAAGGAGAACTGAATATGACATAAGACAATTCTATAAAAAATATAAATATAACAAATATGTCAATATTACAACAAGTGAAAAACAGCTTCTGAAAGAAATACAAAATGATCCAACATTAAGAGTCATGAGACCTGACAAAGGTAATGGTATAGTCATATTAGACTATAACGATTACAGCTTATATATGACCAACATGTTAATGAGTAAAACATATGGAGAAATAAGTAGAAATCAAGTACATATAGCATATAAAAGAATTGAAACAAAGCTAGAAGATATGTTATATCAAGGGGGTATCACTGAAACAGAATATAACTATTTGAAAAATGAATATCCAGTAATCAGTGGTATCTTCGGAATACCAAAAATACACAAAGGTCTTGATAACCTGGATTTCAGACCTATAGTAGATGGAAATAGAAGTGTTACATGTAATATAAGTAAATACCTGGATCATTTCTTTAAGGAAAGTATGAAATCCTTTAGTTACATCACAAAAGATTCATGGGATTTTTTGAGTAGACTTAATAAAATTACTATGAAAAAAGAATATGTTTTCATCACAATAGATGTAGTAAGTTTATTTACTACAATACCCCATGATGTAGGCCTTTTATGGCTGGAAGAACAACTTTTTTTGACAAAGCTATATGAACAAGACCAAATCAATACATTTATAAATTTAATGGAAATTGTATTGAATAACAATTATATATTTTTTGAAGGTAGCTATTTTCAACAAATCAGTGGAGTAGCAATGGGGGCACCTTGTGCCCCCATGTATGCAAATTTAATCATGAGCTATTGGGAACAAAACTATTTATTTACCACAGAGTTTCGTGAACATATTATCATGTATACCAGATATTTGGATGACATTTTTATTATATGGAATCCAAATAATAATATAAACATACTGGATACATTTTTACAGTATATAAATAATACAGTAAAATTTCTGAAGTTTACTTATAATGTCCAAGAAAATAGCATTAACTACCTGGATGTGGATATAACACATGATAAACAAACAAATAAGTTGAATACAAAAATACATAGAAAACCTACATTTTCAAATGCGTACTTGCATTTTGACAGCTGGCACCCTGGCCATCAGAAAAAAGCCATTGTGAAGGGGCAGATGGTCAGGGCAGCCAGAATGGTCAGTGAAGAACTTGATTTCTTAGAAGAAATGAAATACATTATGCAGCTTTTTATGAACAGGGGATACCCAGAACAATTTTGTGTTCAGATATATGAAGAAGTAATAAACAAAAGAAAGAATGGAATCTACACAGCAATCTTAAAAACTGGTGTAATATCGACTCAGAATGAAGATATAATGGATGAACAATCTTATAATAACATCCCATTATATATTATTAAATTTGATGATTGTTCCAAAGACATAGAAGGTATTATTAAGAGAAATTGGGATTTCTTTGTTAATGACAAAATTGGGAGGCAAATATTTTTTGGAATAATAAAATTTGTATATAAGAAGAGTCCTTCCTTCAAAAATATATTAGAACACAAAAGAAATACTGGACAATATATAAGTGCAAGAAAAGGAAATTTTAAATGTGGAACATGTAGGACATGCAGTTATATTCATGTAACAGGTCCTAATATTATAATTAATGAATGTAACATACAAATACAAGGACATTATAATTGTTACACAATCAATATAGTATACATAGCCTTGTGTCAACAGTGTAAGGCATTTTACGTGGGAAAAACGAAAAGAAAATTCAGAGAACGAATTAAAGAACACTTATTGGATATTCAACATCAGAAAAACAGTAATGCTTTAGCAAGACACATTATGGAATATAAAGATCATACTTTTAAATTTATGGTTGTAACTCAAATTAAACAAGATCTACAAGGAAGGACAACCATATATCACTTGGACATGGAAGAATTAAAATGGCAAATATTACTCAATTCATGTATACCTCCGGGTATAAATGAATATATGAGTATTATGCCAGTATTAAAATTAAATAGAATATATAATGCATGAGATATCATACAATCTATATACAAGGTATTATATTTATTATTCAAACACAATATGAAATAACAAGATTAAATTATTGGAACAAATTATGAACATATATATATATCATGAAATTAATTATCAATAGGGTGCAATTTTTAAACATATCACAATACATATATATTATTTGTATTAAAATAGATAGAAGTACATCAAATATTCCATTGTAACATAGTTAAGTCTTTTGGTTATAAGTAAACATACTAGTAGTATACATATTTACAACATATTTTTATCATAAATCATACAAATGCATATATGGTATTAAAGTTATTCATATAGGTATATTTAATAACATAATAGGTTTAATAAATATATTTATGATGGTACATATGTAGAACATTAAAATTATATAGGATAAACATATCATTTATAATGAAATTATGGTAAATTTGATAGAACAAGAATTTATATATATATAATTTACAAATTGACTATTTGGAATTTTGGAAAGTAAAAAATTTTTTGTATAAAATTGTATATATTAATTTGTTAAAGTGCAAATGAGATGATAATGTATTAATATGTGTTGTTTTTAAATGAAAAAAATCTTTGAATAATGCCATTTCCCTTTTAAGAATGTATGGCGGGAAATTAGGTTATTAATTATATGATTATTGAATAATCAGCAATGTATAAATAAGTGAGGTAGAATGATAGACTGTATTCTGAGGAAGTTCGTAAGGACGAAACCTAGGTCAAACAATAAAGCAGTGTTCGTGAACAAGTGGTCACAGAGTCTTTTCTGAAGTTTTGGAGTTGGTTAGTACCTGGAAGTTTGGTTTGCTATCTGGTTGATATCTGTTCATCTCCTCATTGACATCGGCCTCACCTTGCTTCTTACAATAATTCAGGTGTATAGTTCAGCAGCCTCTATCTACACTCTGTACAAAATCACTAGGTAGTAAAGATTTCAGTTGACCAAATGGGATGTAACTGTTACATAACAAGGCATAACTGATCACAAGTATACTGACAAACAGAACAGTCTGTATGCAGGAGGCAGTAGGCCTGCATTAACCCAATTTATGTAAGTAATGTAAATATAGGTGAATTGTATGGTACTGCACATCCAGATACCTTAAGGCAGCTCACCCCTGATACCTCCACATTTTGTAACAACCTAGGTCATTTTTGGTGCATCCCCCCTTAGACTCAATAATACAGGGCCATTTACCACTGTTACATACACTGGCCTCTGGAGTGCATAAGCACACACATGTATTGTGTAGGTGAAATCCACACATATATGTCCCCAGCCCCACCGTATGTGTGGGGGGGCTACAACAGCAGTGGACTGATGGTAGCAATGGCAGCATGATATACTCACTGCCCACTACAGAACAACCCCTGACAGCATGTCATATGTGCAATGCTTGGTATGTAGGTGGTGGACAAAGGCTGGAACACAGGCCCATATGTGGAAAACTATTGCCATGCACTAAGCAAGTCACTGGTGTTACAGGATAGTCTGCAACATACCCTTAGTCAGGGAATTGAGGTTAGAAACATAAATGGATGTAGCCAAGTACTGATAGCACTCAACACACACACTCCGAGTGAAATATCTGACACAGGACCTGTGTGGTGGACAGACAAAACATGATAGGCACACCTCTGGCCACCAAGAGGATAGGCTCACAGTTGAGAGCTATGCAGACAGACTGCATTCCAAGGTAAGCTAGTATGTACACACACACCCTGTAACACCAGTACTATACAAAGCATAACACAACTCTACTCACGCTCTGTCTGTAGTTCTGGAACCTCCTACAAATGTGTAGCTGGCCTGAGTGTGCCAGTTCTCCTGTAAGAGGTATTGCTACCTGCTGCCTGTAACACTGATGCCCACACACAGGAAGGATGTCCATCACACAGGAAAGGTAAAGGGAGCACACCCATATGATATAGGGATTTATAGTAGGTGGTTGCCATGACAGTGGTAACTGGAAGTACTACATAGCAAGCTGCATGCAGTTAGCAAGTGGAAGACACTGATTGCTGCATGCAGTTAGCAAGTGGAAGACACTGATTGGTGCAGAGGCCATCACCTGATCATGTGCATCACCTACTAAAGCCGAGAGAGACAGAGAGTGAGAGAGAGACAGAGAGAGAAAGGCATTTAGCCAGCTGTCATTCAACAAGGCATCATTCCCACAACAGGTATGTGAAATATATATATATGTAATAGAATGTAGTACCTGGTCCATCATAATGGGATAGATGATGTGGAATGATTTATATGTGCCATCAGGTGTTGTAATGATGTTCAACTGAACAACTGCTATGGACAATAGTGTCTGTCCCTGTGGGCAGTGGGCCATAGCCGTCAACTGTGCAGGTCAGTACTGACAGACAAGATGTAAGCCATCATAGTGTGCATTGTATAATAGGAAGTATGTATATTACATAACCAATAGCTGGTGGTGGAACTAATGCCATTATGATGGACATGTGGGAGCCACGGCTCACCACTGGCAGGATACTCAGGTGAATCTGTAATGTAGCATGCCGGAATTCCATTGGTGTGTTATAGGGTTATCTGCAATCGGGTCCTACATATGCCTCCCTAATGTCAGGCCATGTCCATATGTGGCAACTGTCTGTGTTGTAGCAAGGCAGAACAGTGCAGCTGTGCAGGAAGGTGTTGTGAGATTGTGGAGCTGATGTCTGAATGTACCCCACATATAGGTATGCATATGTGTACATATGTCACATATACACTATATAAATATATATGTATATCAGCATGTATGTCCAGAAATATACATATTCCCATGTGTAGACATATATATGTGCACATATATACATCACATATACCTACACATATATAGATATTTACCTATATGCACATGTCTACATATATACAAACATACACACAAACATATATGTATGTAAAGACATTTCTCCTATATTACTACCATGGTGATGCATGCTATGTGCGAGGCACCACCACACATAGCAATACACACAGATATCTGCAGCTGGCAGTGTGTGCAACATGGATGGGTATGTTACATGTTAGTCCCTTGTTGGGACCACATTGCCCCCGTCTGTGAAGTATGCAATGGGAATATGGAGAAGTATGGCAGATACACATGTGGAGGTGGTCAGGATTGGTAGATATAGAGGACAGTCTACAGAGGTGGTATGTGACACATGTGGTGGCTAAACACCGTGGATGGTATGTGTGGTCTGTGATGTGGACACCCCATGGGCCCCAATATGGGCACAATGGGAACAAGCCTCCCACCCACTGCAACTCACAACAGCAGTCCAAATCCTGAAGGTGCCTGGTATGGAGGCTGAGCAGGAGGAGCATGTTGGCCCTGTGAATGTGTACTGGGTGCCTCAGACTGATGTAGCACATCCCTCATGTATCTGTGGAGCCTGGTATGGAACAGACCCTAGACCTGAGCTCAGGGGACAGGAAAATGTCTGTGCGTGCCCTGGGGGGAAACAACATCCCCTGGGTGGTTCCACCTGATGATATTGCTGGACCAGTACATGAGGAGGCCCCAGGCTGGGACACACATGTGATGTGGCCAGGTATCATGGGCAGATAGATTTGGATAGGTGGATCTACTGGTCAATAGAACATATACATGTTATTGTGTCACTGTTATAAAACATATGTTGGTAGTAATAGTCTACACAATCCCGGTACATGTCCAACAGCATGCATAGATATCCCCAATAACACAGACTGCCAGATGTGCAGCAATCTCAGACCAACCGTACCACTGGCATATATGTAACCATAGTGGCCCTGACAATGGCATGCAGGTGAATAGTCTGTAATAGGCCAGGAATGATAGTGTCCACACAGGGGAAATGGTTACAATCACATAGCAGAAGGTGTGGTATAATACAATATCTGTCCAATCGGTAGTTAAGCTGTAGCCATACCTAATAAGTTGTGTGTACAGTTTGTTGAGGTTGATATGGTGGGGAGGGTGACAGAGATGTGTATTACGAACTGTGGACTGAACAGTATGAGTTGCTCAGACCTGTTTCCATCTTTATGTCTTTCAGCCAAGATGGTACATGCACGGTTGCCCACCTATTCCCATGCGGAGAATGAAGTGTTGATAGCACACATGATCCAGCACTATCCAGTGCTGTTTGGCAGGCATGCACATGAGCAGCAGGAGCAGACCACACTGTGGAATGACCTAGTCCACAGGGTCAATGATGTCGGACTGCACAACTGCAGTTATGAGCAGGTTCAGCATCATTGTACTGACCTGCCTTGCAATTCCCATTGGCATGCTGCTGCAGTCTGGGGGGATCACCTTGCCACAGGGGGGGCATGCCATCCATCCCCCCGATACGTGTGGAGGAGCTCCTGTCCAGCCTTGTGACACCTGCCCATTCGAACAGCCAACAGCCACTGGACTCCTTCATGGAGGTAGGTCTCACCCACACACCGGCTGCGGACCGTGCAGATAAGCACACAGAGCACATCACTAGACCAATGCTGTGAAAACATCTGCATTGGTACAGGTAGATCATGCATATCTGACATGTCATAGATATATTGTGTTGCTGCATTGTAGTGATAAACAGATGTCCAGATGTGGTAGTATAGTGGGGATGTACCATTGATGTATGGTAATACTGTACCCACCCTGTAGCACTGCCACAGGTGTGGCCACTGACATTGCATCTCTCACCCTCTTATGTAGGTCCCTCCGGGATACCAATAAGGCAGCAGCTTGTAGCTGGTGAGTATGGTTTATGTAGATGCTTGCTAACACACTGGGCATGTAATGGTGATGGTATATTCCATGCACACATCTGACACACCTACCCTGAATGCATGCTGTACATGTGCATGCATTGTTGTGGTGAAATGCATGGTCTCACAGGGGTGACCATGATGGGCTATTGGAAGGGGATGTCAGACACCTGCATGATAACTAACATCCTGTCATTGCAGAATGTGTCCACAGGGAGTAACATACTGGTGGTAGACATGGCCTACAGTAGTGACATGTTCGAAGCAACACCCGTATACAGTTCAACACCAGTGTATATACCTGTAGGACAATGGCAACTGCTGCAGAGATACACTATGGCATAAGGCATTACAGTAGTCCACATTATCAGCTGGGTCCAGGCTGCAACATGTGGTGTTCCATGTATGGGACACTGCAAAGTGACACACATGTGTGGGGCTTACTTGTCATGCATCTGCGTAAAGGCTGAAGGAGGGAGAATTTCAGCATGACACACCAGTGCACTGCAGCAGGGATCTTAAGGATGGTAGGAATGGCTGTATCTGCACATAGTCAGGTTCAGGACCTGTGGCAGCCATAACCATACCCACACAGCAATAGTGATGGCAGTGTGTGAACACCATGGGATATGCACATGAGTAGACCTTGCAATCATGCACAACAGGGGAACATGTGTAGGGCAGACTGAACATACATTGGCAAATGCAGATGGCCCATGCTGGTATACCCCTGCCAGGAGCAGTGACTGCTGTAATACATACAACAAGAGGTGCAATAAACTTTCATGATAAGGATGTGCACACATATGCCCACATGGTGTGTATGCATTGTGGTCAGCAGCCGCACTCCTAACACAATCTGTAGACACTGCATGTGAAAGTACAGGACATATGTCACACATCAGACTCATGTACTGCTAAGATATGCGGTGATATGGTCCCATGGCAGATCAAGGATGTGTGTGTAAAATCAGTACAGGTGTGTACACCCCCCATAGCCACCGTATGCTCTGATAAATGTCAGTGTAAGAGTATTGCAGTGGTCATACATGGTCTGTTGATGTTGACAGCTGTACATCAGGCATCAGGCATTCACCAATGACAACTGTCCACATATCATCCCAGGTATGTGTTGCTGAAAAACACAGGGGCTGTGAGAAGTAAAGCTAACATAACTGACACAATGCTACACATTCTGCAATGGGTTTTACAGCTGTGAGTTGTGGTGCACAGTACATGGCAGGGTGCAGAACAGGGGTACAGCTATACTGTATACATGGGTGCAGTGGTATCCAGGGGAAGGGGCATCACCTAGTGACACAGCACATGCATCACACACATGTATACTGTTGCTAGCATGGATTGACTATAGCTGAACTGCATGCTGTTCTGTAACATATGTTCTGCATGTTGGCAGATGGGTAATAGGAGGACTGTGTGTACTATCATTGTGCAACCTCACCTGTATATGTGTGTGTGTGCGTGTGTGTGTATGTGTCTGTGTGTGTGTGTGTGTGTGTGTGTGTGTGTGTGTGTGTGTGTGTGTGTGTGTGTGTGCATCCTGGTGGTTAGTTAGTTTGCCTGCAGGGTCACTCTGGTGAAGTGGAGAGAGGTAGCTGCATGTAGGATGTGTGTGTGCATGTGTGTGTTTGTGTGTGTGGCCATGTATGTACATGTGAGGTTGTGGGGTGTTCATATGGCTGTACCTCCCTTTAGGACCATGCAGTACATGGACATGGAATGCCACATTACACACCAGGATGAGTCAGGGTATCTCCTGCATGCAATCTGATGTTGGTGTCTATACAGACACCAAAGATGATGATAATAATGTTGAGGCACAGGTAGGGTTGTCAGGGGCCGACACTGCGCCAACATTTGACATCCCACTTTTAGCCACCCCACCCCCGCACACAGTTTCAGTGCCCATCACCAGTGGCCATAGCAGAGGGACAGCTGGCGTTTGGTGACAATGCGCAGGAAAGTGTGGTAACCATGCGTACTGTGTCTGGTCACAGCAGGCATAGCCAGATGTCTGGCAGACCACCACATAGGCAGATATCCCAGGGTGCTCGTGGTATGGCCACTGGACATCATGTCCCTGGCAGAGGCGACATAGGTGGTACCAGCAGAAGCATGTTTCAAGCTGTCATGGCAGCACAGGCACATACAGAACGTTACCACAGACAGGGCCTGAGGCTGCAGAGGGCTGCTCTCACATCTTCAAATGACAACACCCGTGAACTGGCTGGTGCCATTCATGGATTAACTGAGTTCATGGACAGACAGTTTGGTGAGTTGATGGCCCTCAGCGACCGTGGTCTGTCTGTGCTTGAACGTGTGGTGGGAGTGCGGTGATGGCCCCGAGGATGTAGGCCAGCAACTCCAGCAGCTGGTAGTCAACATGGACATGCCAGGACACTAAGGGGCTCCTGTAGTGGCAATAGCAGCCATGGCAGTGCAGTAGGTGTGCTGTACACACCATACCACAGCAGTCCACATGCACGTGGTCCTGGCCAGTCCCAGGAGGGACCTGGTACCAGTGGACAAATGTCATCAGCAGGTGAGAGTAGCACATCAAGGCCTGTATCTGGACATGCCCGCGGAACCCCTGGCAGGCACAGTCCACGTTTCCATGGCTAGAGGCAGTGAACTGCACACCCTGCCTGGTATGGTCTGCAGCTGTTCATAAACACCTATGCAGGGCAGCCACATGGCAGAACTGTGTGCATGCATACCCACACATTATGCAAACACACCTGGGGCAACCCCATACCTACACACACAACATCACCTCACCCAGCTTCCCACAGTACACCCCTCACCCACACATGGTGTCAAATGTATGGCCCACCCTCGGCCTCTGGCAAACCAACACCACACCCTGTGCATATGATGATATCTGTGCCCCATCCCTGTCATCCATACCATCGATGCAGGGACAGGCTGATATGGTTCTAATGCATACAGTGACTGTACAACAGTGTACCACAGTACTGTAGTGTAACATGTTGTAGGGAGTAGAGTGTGAGGCATATTTGGCAGGTAGTGTAGCCGTCCAGCAATGATGCCTTATAGCTGTTAGTAACACTGGTTGGCTGCACTCTCTATAATGTTATCCATTTTTGTTGTAGGTATACATGTGTCAGCACTAGGATGCCCTGTGCATATGATGATATCTGTGCCACATCCCTGTCATCCATACCATCAATGCAGGGACAGGCTGATATGGTTCTGATGCACACGGTGACTGTACAACAGTGTACCACAGTACTGCAGTGTAACATGTTGTAGGGAGTAGAGTGTGAGGCATATTTGGCAGGTAGTGTAGCTGTCCAGCAATAATGCATTATAACTGTTAGTAACACTAGCTGATTGCAGTCCCTATAATGTTATCCATTTGTGTTGTAGGTGTACATGTGTCAGCACAAGGATCGTCTGCAGTCATATTCCACAATGGGGTATGTCACTGTGCTGACACCATGGCTGTGACATATCTGGGGTACAGTCAAACACATTTCACAGGTTACTAAACCGCTTATTGCCTATGCCACATGGACAGGTGGCCTGCTGAGGCATGTATTCCCTGCAACCTGATGTAGATCCATCCACATACAAGCACACTGTTACTTAGCAACACTGAGACTAGACCCCTACCTAGTTATGTAGTGATACGGACGTGTGTGGCTTACATTGCACACACTGCACAGCATTTAGGGTGAGGTGTGTCCCAGGTTATATGGTACATGCAGAACATCCCCCAACATGTACAGTATGCTAATGGGGATGTAATGGGTGTATTTGGATGATACATAGTGTGACATACCGTCATATACACATTTACAGACACATAATAGCCAGACACACATCTGAGATACCAGGGCTTATTGCTGCTTACTAACATGACTGTGTCTCCAATATGTTACAGGTAGGCTGCACACATCACATGCATAACTGTCTTGGATTGTGGTAACAGTTACCTGTATGATTGATGGTGACAGTGGTAACCATAATGTGTTACATGGGACATATACCTGGTGTACCTTGGTGTAATAGTGTACACAGCACCCACATCCCCCACTGGATATTGTACTCCCTGAAACCCATGATGACACTCTGCCATACCCACCATTACACATTGGCCGTGACTGCGATACAAACCATAGTATACCCCAACATTGGTACTACAGGATATGCACCTCATGCACATGCCACACACGTAGTAGGGCATCAATCAAGCGTAGGTTGCCTGTACATATCCCAACTGGATACCTGCCATCTGCACATCTGTACAGGGACTGACAGTCATCAGCTTGGCAGGCAGCTATGCAGTAATATGAGTGCGTTGACAGACCAGTAAGGGGTATATACTATGACACAGCTCACACACCAGGGATACAACAGGGGGGCCTCGGTGTCCAGCCATGCTCGTAGGTGTGCCTGTTGTCAGTACTACATTAAGCACACTACTCTTGCTTAGGTTAGCACTGTCAATAGTAGTACTGCCATGATACACTACATGCCAGTGTGACATATGTCTGTATACACATCTGTATAGTGCTATATATATATATATATATATATATATATATATATATATATAGCCATGTGTACATCTCTTTGTATGTACATATGTGTATGTATATATATATATATATATATATATATATATATATATATATATATATATATATATACACATATGTGTATATATAGATATACATATATGTATATATAAATATATGTGTATATAGCTATATATGTATGCACATCCGATTTGTACAGTTATGCCTAGTTCTGTTGGTATATATGTAGATATCTATAACTATATGTGCATACATATCTATTCTGATATACCTACTACTGTCAATATATATGTAGCTATCCATACGTATATGTGCATATGTATCACTATCTGTATATGTATAGACATATATTGCTCTGTATATGTATATATCTGGGTGTGTATATGTATATCTATGTACATATACATACCCATCATATATGTCGATATGTATATGTGTAAATATCTATATAGATATCTGGATAATTATATGTACATATATTTTCACCATATGTCCTGAACATGGAGTGTAGCCCTACCTCAGCCCCTATAGTCCCAAATTCATAGTGCAAGGGGATGTCAGGCATGTATAGCAGGTATATTAGTAGACTATTAATACTATAATAAGGATTGTCTTCACAGACATGGTGTGTGTGGGAGGTCACATCTGCTTTTCACATGTGTGCCATTGGCTGCTGACAGACATCCTAAGGACATCATAGTACAGTACAATGTTGCGAGTCCACAGAAACGATTTATTGACACAAAGTACACAAATTAGTTAAGCGCTTTCATCAAATAGTATGACTTCGTCAGAACAAATAATATAATAAACTTTAAAACTTAAATAGTACCTAGTTTGAATTCATTGGCTAAGAAACTAACAAATCATGTTTTAAACATGCCAGATCTCATGAATAATAAATAAAATACAGATATTGAATAATTAATGAATTCATCATATAATTAAATCTTAAAAATATATTGTACTGTTACAGTATACCTATGAAAATATCAAGTTTTGAAAAGGTAAAAATGCAAGTATTACATATTTAAACTGTTTCCATGTGATAAAAAAAATTTTGTATAAAAAAGAAAATTAAAAATTACTTCACTGACTGGACAGCCAGTGGATTATACTAACTCTGCCTTCTCTTTCAATACAGGCATAATTGAAAGATACTCATTGATGCCCGGGGGGTGGTCAGCAGCTAATCTAAGTTGCCACATCAATTCTTTTTTATGCAACCTATTTTGCCAATCACCCCCCCTCACATCCACTGTAACAAAGTCCAAGATACCAAACTTGAACCCACTGAAATTTCTACACAAAACACTGTGTTTGTACAAAGCATTAGTATTTTTTCCACTCTTCATATCGTACAAATGCTCATATATCCTGTTCTTCAACATCCTTTCTGTCTTTCCGATATAAAATGAAGAACAAGAATTACACTTAGCAAGATATACTAATTTACTAGAACGACAGTTACCATTTTTCAAATAAATATAACACTTGTTGGAATTATTGATAGTAATGTCATGTTCAAGCATTATATATGAACAATAATGACATCTACCACAAGGCTTACTACCATATGAGTTTCTCTGCTTTTCATTAGAAATTCTGGTAACTTCCACCAAAGATTTAATGTTACTACCTACTTTGGTGGAAAAAATAGGTTTGTCACCAAGAATCCGAATTATTTCAGGATTGTTTCTGAAAATGTTTCAGTTCTTTAACAAAGTTGTTTTCACTTGGGAGTACAAGGGACTAAACTGTACTACACATAAACTTATTAATCAATATCTGTATTTTATTTATTATTCATGAGATCTGGCATGTTTAAAACATGATTTGTTAGTTTCTTAGCCAATTAATTCAAACTGGGTACTATTTAAGTTTTAAAGTTTATTATATTATTTGTTCTGACGAAGTCATACTATTTGATGAAAGCACTTAACTAATTTGTGTACTTTGTGTCAATAAATCGTTTCTGTGGACTCGCAACGTTGTGCTATTATCAGTTATTTGGTTTTATTTTAGCACTTGGACATCATTTGGTTGGACATCATAGTACAGTACCGCTGCTAGCACGTAATGCTCCTGTGGACTACAGCAGAGATATTGGACAATATATGTGGACATTCTGACACACTCTGTACAGTCCAGAGATATACACAGAACCCCTTAGTGCAAAACATGTGGACCAAGCCTGACAATATGGATGTTAACAGCCATGTAGATGGGTATAACACATAATGACTGGTATACATTTGCCCCCATAGGTTATGCATTCACACACCCCTGTCTGTCCTGACATATAATAACTGCTGGTACAGAGGTGCCATGGCCACATACTACCCACTAGATATTGACATACATCTGTACAGCATCATACTGCTCTATCTGACATACACGACTGTTAAGGGAGGCCCAGCAGCAGTACATCTGGCAAGTATCTGGACATGACATCTCACTGGGTAAGTACACTAAGCTGCTAGGCATGTAAGAAAGCACTGTGCAGGCTACAGGCAGACTGGCTCAACACTGGCCTACATCTCCTATGGGGGAATGCACATGTACCTGCATATATAGCAGGCTCTACAGGCATGTCACAGCACAGGGTAAGATACACCTGTGTGAAAGTGGATAACCACAACCAATGTTAACACAGCCACAGCCACATATGGTAAGCTAGTATAATATTACAGTATATGGACTATCTGTTCAACACAATCCTCATATGTGCCACTCACACACTAACTCTACATATACTGGGCCATTACACAGTGTGGTCTGATGCCTGTCTGTTGTATGGGACATGTGTGTGTATGGCCCTACAAACATGTAAGCCAATCCGGTAACATACAGTGGAGCAGCATGCAACATCAGATAGGACGGGACCAAGAACAATTACTTCTACCACAGTCTGTACACAGGCCAAAGTACATATTAACAATACACACTGTTGACATTCACCATAACTACACAGACCTCAGTACTGTACAAACAACCACAGAATGTCCAGGTTATATCATCAAATATAACCCCTACTGTACATAACATGTGTAGCAGTCTGATATCTGAATGGCTTGTTATCAGATATGATGACACTAATTATGGTGTACAGCACATATGCACCTCTTAATGCATGACATATGTACAAAGGTTGACAGAGTTATGGCTGGAAGGACATACACAGGGTCAATATTGACATGTTGCTGTGATAACCTCATACATTTACTGTTGTAACAGGGTTTGTTGCAACATATGTCCTATGAGGGATATGAAGTCAGTAGCTGTCATGGCTTTCACCATCTACTGAATGCAATCCTCACAATACCTTCTGTAGTTCACAGATAGATTTTATGTGGGTAACACATGAAACCAAAAGCAGCACACACTGCCTAGTCTGCAGATGACCCACCAGATGGGGATTCCTCATAAATATAGAACTGACATGGCAGGTATTAAAACATGTAGGACAGCTGTATCCACACACATCCTGTTAAACCAACATTACTCCAAATGCAGTATAGCAGCACTTACAGTCTGTAGTCAGGTCAGGCACACACCCCCTCCTGTGTGTTGCCCTATTTTCACAGTGTATGTTGTTAGAGATAAATCCCCAATCCATCTGAGATGCTGTTTGCCAAACAACAGATCGAGTTCCTGCTCACAGTGAATGAAAAGGCTCAACACTAACATGATGTTCCTAGATATTGGAGTGTGTTTCCATACAACTGGCTATGGGAATGTTACCACAGCTGTTCCACATGCAGTCAGCAAGGGGAGGGCTGCAATTCATGCACAGGCCATCAGTTGATCATGAGCATCACTTAAAATACACATGCTGCTGCCTAAGCACAGCAGGTGTAGGTCTCCACATCCACCAGCGAGGGAGTGAGAAAGGCAGACAGAGGCAAAGACAAGTCAGGGAGGGGTGGGAGAGTAAAACTTAAGCATGTTTGTGGCACCCACCTATAAGCACGGTTATCAATCCCCAGACAATTATGTAGTGCTATCACATTTCTATGCAGTTATTGGATGCGCCACATAGGTTACATGTTGTGGAGCCCTCAGAACGTATATGTGATGGTGAGTGACATCTGCAACAGGGTTATGGTAGCTATACCATAGGTGTAGTACATGTGCCTGTCTGCATGAGCAGGTACCAGCGTCAACACAGCCACATTCTCACACACATTGACACACTTGGCAGGGCCAGGAATACAACTCATCACTAGTGAGATTGCCACAAAACATTACTGTACAGGTATCACATACACCACAGTGGTCATACGGAGGTTATATGGGCAAAGGGTATGGGGAGGTGTCTGACATCAGACAGCATGCTTCAGTATGCCAATGGGGGTTGTAGTGAGTATGAATGTGAACATACGCATCATACAACGCACATACACACACACACACACACACACACACACACACACACACACACACACACACACACACACACACACACACACACACACACACACACACACACACACACACACACACACACACACACACGCTGCCAGTACTGACATGCATGGGTGCATTGATTCACGGGTGTGTAGTGGTCAACTGTGCCAGATGGCTGTACAAGGCTAGGTGATGGGTATACCTTGGCATCAGGCTATATGAAAATGGTCTGCATTGTGGCTCATGGCTGTAGTTTCTGGATTTGCCCACACAGGTGGGTATTGTATTCACCATCCAGTCACCTGGGTGACTATTGCGTGTGGCCAATGCTGTGCATTGCTTGCCATGTATGTGTTCCTTAGTCCATGACATGGATGGTGTCTGTGATGAGCACACCTCCCACATGCATGTACAGTGACATGTGGAACTGTACCTGGGGTGTCTGGCCCATGTTGTGTACACAGATTATCATCAGATGTACCAGTCCTGGCCTCATGTGGCAGGAACTGGTAATGGACAACAGGTTTACCCTGCACCTACATTGATAGCATGCTAACGGCATTCCCTGGTATCAGTGGCATCTGTCCATATGGGGCATGTTTTCAGGCATGGTATGTCCTTTGTGGGTCACATTTGATGGCACCACAGGTGTTGCAGGTGTCCAGTGGGGAACATGGAGAAGGTGCACTGTCTGCATCTGCATGCCTATTGGACAGATGGACAGGGTGCCATGCCCTCTGTAGGCCACTGCAATCACTCCATATTTACTATCAGTGGGCAATATTCAGTGTACTACCAACATAGCGGCTGTTGCCTAGGCAAGTGTGTGTGTATGTATGAGACATGGGTTGAGAGTGTTCTCTGGCTAATACTAAGGTTGCTAACTTTGTTTGCCTGGCCTTGATGTCATATGTATGGGTATGGATTTGCACCCCAGCCTCTCGGCTATTTCACATCTGTTATCCCTGTATGGTGGACATTGTGATATATACTAGGGCCACCATATAAGAAATTTGCAAAACCTGCTCCACATTGGGCCCAGTTGTTACACACTCACAACCACCTCCACACAGGATATGAGTTATAAACACAGACACACACACACACACACACACACACACACACACACACACACACACACACACACACACACACACACACACACACACACACACACACACACACACACACACCTGTCATGTCTGGGATTAGAACTCCTACCTAACTAGTTTATTACACTACAGCAGTACGCAGTTATAGTATGCACCATGTAGATTACTGGAGTACTCCTTCCCCAAAGGTGTATATCACATTGGATGAAATCAGCAGGATTGCCAAAGTAGGACATTCGAATTGTAGAGAGCGTGGCTAGGCTAAAATGCATTGCTCCCTACACAGACATTGAAACACACACAAAACATCCCCAACCGACATGTTCCTGTATAGAACACCTAACAGAGGTATATATCACTCTACAGCATGAAGCTGTTATAGGATTCACCACGGGGATTACTGGAGAACTCCTTCCCCAAAGGTGTATTTCATATTGGATGACATCAGCAGGATTGCCAAAGTAGGGCATTCAAATTGTAGTGAGTGTGGCTAGGCTAAAATGCATTGCTCCCTACACAGACATTGAAACACACACAAAACATCCACAACCAACATGTGTGGGTACAGACCCCTAACAGAGGTCTATATATTTTCCCCGCTCTCTACTTGGCTGCTGAGCGTCCTATCTTGGTGGTTTGAATTAACCTGAGACTTGGTTATCTGGTCCATTCAAGCACCGATATACCTGCCTACTACCCTCCTGGAAGCACAGAAATTTCTCCAATTAAGGTCATACCCTTCAGCTCCCCGAGAAAACTACTCAATAAGATAGTGAAACTTGGTTATCTGGTTCATTCAAGCAGTGATATACCTGCCTACTACCCTCCTGGAAGCACAGAAATTTCTCAAATTAAGGTCATACCCTTCAGCTCCCCAAGAAAACTACTCAATAAGACAGTGAAAGTATGTCCTGTTTCTGTATGTCTGTGCTAGCTAAAAAGACTCTCATAGGTTAATTTAGCTTCCCTCCAGAACAGCCAGCAGTCAATAACCCCCTTTTCCCTTTCTTCTACTAGTGCTGAATCTCAATTTATATCTTCTCACCTACTCCTATTCCTTTCTTTCTTTTAACATTATTACTTGTTCCCTTTGTTTCTTTTTAGCCCCTTGCTTAGGAATCAGTCATTGCAGTTAAATAACTGGCCACAAGGTGGTGCTTCAACACCTCTATTTTCTCCTCATAGACTTTCTTCTAACCTCCCTTATACCTTACCTACTAGTCTTTTAAATGGAGTCTCTTTCCTGACCTGCTCCTTCTTACCCTCTCCTCCTCATCTTTCCTATACCACACTCTAGTTTAGTAACATATTATAACTCTACACATTAGCTGACTTTACCAATTAAACTTTCACTCCATCTCTGACCTACCTGCTCCTTCTTCAACTCCACAGATTGTTTTCCTTGGCAATACACTCTCTTGTGTCTTCCCGCTCCGTTCGCCCTTCGGGCTCACTCCGCTCCCCTACCCTGCCCCCATTACCTCTTAACTTATACCCTCATACTCACACCCCCTTTTACCAATAGCCAATCATAGAATCTATAACAGCCACACCCTATATCTATACCTCTTCTCCCCTCAAGTATAAATCTCCTCCCACTATTATCCTACATAAAGTCAACCCCCACTTCTCTCCTTCTCCTCTAATATCTACTACACACTCTTCTACCATGCCTAACCAACACCAATGGTTACTAGTACTCTCACTCCTGACAACTCTTACCACTACCTACCTCTTAACCTCCTATGAACAACCCCTCTTCTCTACTCTTACCATCCCTTCCCAACAAACTCTAAGAACTTCTCCACCTTCATCAACAAGATTTTTTAATGCCATCTACAAGCCCAGGTACTTTCAAGCCAAATATCACCGCCTAACTCATATCAGATACTCAATTCTAAATATTAGAAAATTATGCAACTATCATTGTAAACCTCTCCAGTACTACAACTTTATACTAATCCATTCCTTAACACATGGTGACATTCACCCCAACCCAGGCCCAAACCATCACCCAGCCCCCACTAATTGCAACAAACCTAATATAATCCCTTTACCACCAACCAAACCCTCCAAATCACTCTCAATAGCCCATCTAAACATACGTAGTATATCCAACAAAATACCACAAATTCATGCTCTTCTAGATGTCCAGCAATTTGACATCCTCTGCCTAACCGAAATATGGCTCAAACCCACAATAAAAGATACTGAAATTATTCCCCCAGGCTATTGTATCTTTAGACAAGACCGCAAAAATAAAAAAGGTGGAGGGGTAGCAATTCTCTACAAAACAGGATTACAAATCAACAAAATAAATCATAAACTACCCTTAGACAACAACTTAGAAATAATTATTACTAAACTCCAACTTAACTCCCACAAATCAGTTAACATAATCTGCACCTATCTTCCCCCAGGTAAAAATCACACACTATTAGAAGACTTATTAAACTGGCTCTCTTCAAATCTCCCTCAGGAAACAATACTACTAGGTGACTTTAATATTGACTGGTACTTATGTAACAACACCAATCCATCCACCCTGATTAACCTGTATGGCTTCTCACAAGCTATAAACTCTCCAACCAGAACAAATAAACTTAATAATAAAGAAAGCATCCTGGATTGGATACTAACAAACTGTCCACCACAAAACTATACAACAGGAACCCTCCCAGATGACCTTAGTGACCACTCTCTAATATACATTATCAGACATAAAACAAGTTTAAGTATCCCTACTTCAGTCAGAACTGCCCGTAGCAAAAAACATTTTAACCACGAATTGTTCCTAACCGAACTTAAACAATGCAACTGGTCTCCCCTTAAGTCACTCCCTATTAATGAAGCAGTTAATTACTTCAATAACACTTTCCTAGCAATCCTAGACCATCATGCCCCAATGCGTTCCATAAGAATGAAAAACAAACCGGCACCATGGCTCTCAAATTCAACTAAGAAACTAATCCATAATAGAAATAAATCTTAGGCTAAATGGCGTACCACAAAAGACACTATCGATCACCAAACTTTTAGACAACAAAGAAACTTAACAAAAAAAGCCATCCTACAAGATAAAAAGAACTTTTATACCCAACTTCAACAATCTTCCCTTCAACAGCCACAAAAATTCTGGTCTACTATTAACACACTACTTTCCCCAGGCAAAGTTGCCACGCCTTATCCACTAGACTCCAAACCTGATTGTCCAATACAAACAGCAAATGCCTTTAATACTTTCTTTACTACTACTATATTAAATCTAGCAAATCAACAAAACCCTGATACCTCCAATTTGCCAAGCCCAAGCTCCATTCCCCCCCCTTTTCACCTTGAACATATACCCACCTCCTATATCTCCTCCTTACTTCAAAAATTAAAACCTACTACCCCCTCAGCTGATAAATTACCAGCAGAATACCTCCAAATAGGAGCCAAAGCCATTGCCTTCCCAATCTCCATATTGATCAATAGAACCATAAAAGAAGGCACCATTCCATCTATTTGGAAAATCTCACACATCATCCCACTTCACAAAGGTGGTGACTCTACTGAGTTCTCCAACTATCGCCCCATAGCTCTACTCTCCACTTGCTAAAATTATGGAGAAATGTATCCACAAACAATTAATAACTCACCTACTTCAGTATAATCTCCTTGCTAACTGCCAACATGGATTCCGGCCATTTCACAGTACTACCACTGCCTTGCTATCTTTTACTAACTCTATCAACAATAATCTTAATAACAATATTCTTTCCTCAGCATTCTTTGTAGACCTATCTAAAGCGTTCGACATGGTTAATCATCAACTTCTCCACCAACTGAAGTCCCTCTCACTGGACAATCCTGCTATGAACTGGTTTACATCATACCTAGAAAACCGTAAACAAGCAGTTCTCTGGCAAAACCATCTTTCTGATCTCCTTCCCACCTCCCTAGGTGTCCCTCAGGGCTCTATTTTAGGTCCACTTCTGTTTTCCATTTTCATAAATGACCTTCATCTCTCTATTCCACTCTCCACCTGTATTCAGTATGCTGATGACTCTACTATCATCTGTTCTGCCTCATCCCAAACTGAACTTCATTCTATCACACAAAAAGCCTTTACCACTATAGAAGAATGGTTCTCCAACCACTGTCTTCTCCTCAACCCAAAAAAAACAAACTTTTGCTCTTTAAACCCTCTCATTTGTCTCCCCCACTTCATTTTACACTTACATCAAACAACGGTACTGTTATCTCTCCTGACCCTACCACCAAACTCCTAGGAATCACAATTGACAATCAATTAAAGTTTGACACTCACATAAACACTACAATAAAATTGATTAACAAAAAACTTGGATCCTTTTATAGAATAAAACCCTTCTTGACACCAGTTGCCAGAACCACAATAGCTAGAACCCACTTAATTTCTACCCTATTATACGCTTCCCCAATATTCAACAATCTTTCTACAAATAATCTTAACAAACTAGCTAGAGCATATAACAACATCGCCAGATTTGCTACAAATACACCTTACAGGACTCATCACTGTCTGAACCTAAAACAACTAGACTGTCTTGAATTACCTCACTTATTACATTTTAACCAACTTATAATCGCCCATAAAGCCCTATACCAACCCAATAATATCCCTATTCTCTCTTCCCTCATAAAACCTTATAACAACTTGAGAAATCTACGCTCTGCTAACAAAATGTTGATTCATACTTTCTTATCTAACAACTCAGCAGGTGACTCCATATTCTCTAATTCAGTTGGTAAAATATGGAATCAACTACCACAAGACCTTACAACCCTAACCTCTCTCCCACTATTTAAAACTAACCTAAAACTTTTCTTCTCCAACCACTGGTTATGTTCTTGTACTAACCCTGCCTAGCTGTTATTCTCTAATCTATCTGCTACCCACATAACCTAATTTTTTCTACCTTAAATCTTTATGTACCCAATCTATACTCGAATCTTCACTCTTAATTCCTATCTCAGTCACTGCTTAGTACTACTTACCATGCTTAAAACCTACCAGATACTGTACTTACATTTCTTTTTGTATACTATGTTAAACTGAAGATGAATTACTCTATATTAATGCCATCTCCTAATCATTAGCATCAGATGTTTATATATTTTTAAGTATATTTTTGTTTTTAGTATGTATTTTGTGTGTTATTTTTAGTATGTTTTTTTTTAGTATGTTTTTGTTTTGGAGCTTTTCTCCCCAGGTCTCCACTGAAAATGGACACGTATCCAGTTGGACTAGCCCGGTCAACAAATGTAAAATAAAATAAAAATAAAATATCACACTACAGCATGAAGCTGTTATAGGATGCACCATGGGGATTACTGAAGAACTCCTTCCCCAAAGGTGTATTTCACATTGGATGACATCAGCAGGATTGCCAAAGTAGGGCATTTGAATTGTAGTGAGTGTGGCTAGGCCAAAATGCATTGCTCCCTACACAGACATTGAAACACACACAAAACATCCACAACCAAAATGTGTGGGTATAGAACCCCTAACAGAGGTCTATATCACACTACAGCATGAAGCTGTTATAGGATGCACCATGGGGATTACTGGAAAACTCCTTCCCCAAAGGTGTATTTCACAGTGAATGATATCAGCAGGATTGCCAAAGTAGGGCATTTGAAATGTACTGAGTGTGACTAGCCTAAAATGCATTGCTCCCTACACAGACATTGAAACACACTCATAACATCCGGAACTGCCATGGGTGGGAATTAACCCCACTAGAGTTCTATATCACACTACAGCAGTATGCAGTTATGGCACGCACTATGGCGATTACTGGGCTACATCTTTCCCAGAGGTGCATTTCTAGGTGGATGACATCGGCAGCCTTACCAAAGTAGACCATTCGAATTGTATGTAGTGTGACTACCCTAAAAAGCATTGCTGTCTACACAGAGTCAGACAGACACACACACAAACACACAATTGCCTTGTCTGGGATTAGAACTCCTACCTAATTTATCATACTACAGCAGTACACAGTTATAGGACGTGCTGTGGAGATTACTGAGCTACTACTTTCCCAGAGGTGTATTTCTAGGTGGATGACATCAGCAGCCTTGCCAAAGTAGAGCATTCAAATTGTAAGGAGTGTGACTACCCTAAAAAGCATTGCTCTCTACACAGAGTCAGACAGACACACACACAAACACACACACACACACACACACACACACACACACACACACACACACACACACACACACACACACACACACACACACACACACACACACACACACACACACACACACACACACAAACACACACAGACACACACACACACACACACACACACACACACACACACACACACACACACACACACACACACACACACACACACACACACACACACACACACACTTGCCTACCTAACTAGTTTATCACACTGCAGCAGTACCCAGTTATGGGACGTGCCACAGAGATTACTGAGCTACAACTCTCCCAAAGGTGTATTTCACAGTGGATAACCTCAGCAGGCTT
Source organism: Protopterus annectens (assembly GCF_019279795.1). Lineage (NCBI taxonomy): Eukaryota > Metazoa > Chordata > Ceratodontiformes > Protopteridae > Protopterus > Protopterus annectens. The sequence goes on along the minus strand of NC_056727.1, from coordinate 925,166,395 downwards.
GTCATAGTAGGGCTATGGGGAGGGCAGTGTGTGTGCATGGGCCATAACCTATTCATCTAGAGGTTGACACGCCACATGCGGGCACACACAGGGTCATATTTCACTGGTATATGTATACAGCTGCTAGATGACTACTTCCTTGTACAGTCATGTTGCACAGCTAGCACGTGCACCACATAGTCTGTAATGCTGACAGATACTGGTGGCTAGTATCTGCATTGAGTGACATCTGACCCTCATGTAGTTAGGGCCCTTTGGCTGTGTGCTGGGTGGGACAGGCCTGGATGGCTCCTTGTCACAGTCACCCTCTTCCACACATCTGTGCACATCTACCTTTGGCTTATTATAGTGTGTTGTCCTTACATATATGTCCGTATTCCTATCCACTGTGTGTGCAAGGCATGAGTAGTGCATACTGAGGAGTGTCTGCGCTAACATCTGTGACTGCCAGATACGTCTGGTCCACTGGTGTTTGCAGACATGGTCTTCATGTGTTTAAGTGTGTGAGCATGCCCAGTATGACCTTTCAGTATGTTGTTGACTGACATTGCCTTCATTTCTCTAAGTGTGTGAGCATGCCCAATATGCCCATCTGTATTTAATGTGTGGATCGTGTCCAGGTAGTTTGTACTGCAATGGTGACCTTTGTGTTGTACACCTACAGATAGCATGCTGTTTCTGCAGGGTATCCATTGATCATTTGGCATTGACTGTTACTGCATTTCTGCATAGGATGGGGGGGCACAGCTGACTATTTCTACATTTCTACACAGGATTGGTGGGGGCACACCTGACTGTTATTACATTACTACGTAGGATGGGGGGCACACCTGTCTATTTCTACATTTCTACACAGGATTGGGGGGGCAAACCTGACTGCTATTACATTACTACGTAGGAAGGGGGGCACACCTGACACTTGTACACATTTGCTATGACTGTGCTGGTATGTCAGGTACTCCATTTCATTCTGTATTCTTACCTATCATGCTGGCTAGAGGCATACCAGTGTACTACAGATCTTAGCTTTGGTTGACCTACATATTAGTGTTTGACCTCCTACCCTTCAGAACTAACATCACACTGACTGACCTGCTGTAGTCTGTCTGTGTAGGCCTGGGGGGTGGTTACCCGTAGCCATCATTCAGAGGCCATAGCACAGGCTCTGTTTGGGTTTGTCTACACCTGTCCTGCTGGCTGAGACTGTTGTTGGGTATGTGAACAACCCTGACTGGCATGTGTGAGTCATGTGGATACACATGTTGCCCAACACATTTCCTGCAGTGGGTTTTGTCACCCTGTGTAGTACTGGCTACTATGGTAACTCTAGTATGTGTTACAGATGTCATGGTGCCACTATGGGTGTCTAATTTCTGCTGCCATAACATTCAGCCACCCAATTCCCTTGCATGCTCACATCCATACCATAGATACAGGTAACGACACATTCTACTCCATTTAGCAATCGGTAGGTTGATTGACTTACCTTGTGAGTGTGCTAGAATTGCAGATGGTGCTAGAGGGCTGTCTATGTTGGATGCACATAGTACACTCCCTATACATGGTTGAGCACAGGTAGTGTCATGTTTGGCATCCCTTTTACTGTACATGTGAGTCAAAGGGAGGTGTCATTCCCTGGGTCCGTACTGTGTCAGTGTATGTGCTATGCATTGTCTCTTTGCCGCAGCCTCGGCATACTGGGCACGCCTCCATCTGCCTACTGGGGCAGGCTCAGGTTGTTCCTCCTCTGAGTCACTCTGTGCCTGTGCAGGCCTTGGCATTGATGGGGGCTGTGTGGCCCTAACCCATGCTGTTCCTGCTGCAGCTGTTTCCACAGGATCATATTGTGTAGCACGGCACATACCATAACAATTTGGGTACATGTAGCTGGTGAGTACTGCAAGGCTCCACCGGATGTCTCCAGACACCAGAAATGTGACTTGAGCATTCCAAACACATGCTCTATTATAAGTCTGATCTGTGCGTGTGCCTCATTATGGCATTCTTGTTCAGGTGTGTGTGCATTTCTGATGGGTGTCATCAGCCACGGCTCCAGTGTGTAACCAGCATCCCCCACTAGATGACCATAGGGGATGCCCCCATTGGCAAATCTCTGGTACAGCTGCTTCAGATGCCAAATGTGGGAATTGTGATAGCTTCCAGGGCAGCCAGCACACACATTCATTATAATGCCCTGGGCATCACAGATGACCTGGCAGTTGATGGAGGGAATGCCCCTGTGGTTCATGTAGGCCCTACCCTGATCACTGGGTGGTGCTTTGATGTGTATGTGTGTGCAGTCTATAGCACCCACTACCTCAGGGTATTCTGCTATTTGGTGGAAGTGACGCATATTGCTGGCCAACACCTCACAGGTGTTGAGGAAATATACGTGCTCACTGGCATGTGCTGTCATGGCATCCAGGAACTGGTGAAATACTCTCAATGTTGATCCCATGTGAGATCCTCATGATATCCCCAGTTGAGCTTTGGGAGGTACCTGTGGCTGGTATTCCTAGGCCTACACATACCTTGGAATCCATTGGGATGGGTTCCCCACGGTCAAGTTTGACTGTGTTGGCGTGTCCGGCACAGCTCAACAATTTGCTGTAGGAGGTCACTGTCCACCCTGTAGTGCTCCACTATCTCCAGCTAATGTAGCCCTTGGTAGGTTACTCTGGATCTGTACACTTTTCTCCATCTCCTCACTGTGGTTTGATTGGCAGCATTCATGTCCTCACCACCCTTAGCCTCTTTCACATGTTGTTCTATGTTGCCTGTTGCAGCCCCTCTCATTTTGTAGGTTTGTTTGTTAAAAGCTCCCCACTTGTATACACTGGTGGTGTAGAGTGTGGGAAAAACCAGAGGGGAAGGTATTTGCATAGTTTATAGTAGTGTTCTGGGCTGGGCTGGTCTGCTGCATGTGTAATTGGCTGATTCTGATACATTTCAGCTGCCAGCTATGCTAGTTCACCTTGATTACCTTCCTACTGCTGTTTTCCCTTCCCATTGCCTTCCTGTTTAAGCCTGGGGACTCACCGCGCAAACAGAGTGCTCAAATGTGCACAGTGCTGCTATTTCCTGGTTTAACTTTTGTCTTCTTCTTTTAAAACCCGGTCCGCAGTGTGCACAGCCGCTTAGGCACTATAGAGAGTGCTAGGCAGATTCAGACATACCTCTTAGCTTAGCTGTGCTAAGCTTGGAGCAAACCCGAGCCACAGGGCTCCAATCCACTTACAGTATGCCTGACACATCTCCCCATTATGTCAGCTAACTCCTAGGTTTGCACCAAGCTATTCCTACTCTTACACTGTTGGGACCTGACTAGCATGCTGGGGAAAACTGGGATTCACTATCATTCCCCTCATTTGCATAGAATTGCCTGCATGTCTCACATTGAGCCTCCCCCCTTAGCAACTACTGCTCACTGGCCATGTTGTCTTCTGCCTGCCATTGACTTGCATGGCAGAATACTGATTTTAGTTAGAATGCTTAATTTAGGTTTATTTTGTTATTTTCCCCTGATCTCATTTGCGCTCCGCTGCCCTACACTTAAACAGCCGTGATCGGCTAAAAAAAAATAAAAGTTGATTTTTTTTTTCCAGTTTGTAATGCCAATGGCCTTATACTTGGCCATTGGCATGCTTACTAACTGATATGCGGCCTTTATTTGGAGCTGTCACAGCTACATTTTGGAGTTTGCAGAAATGTACGCGGTTACTAACCGAGTACATTTCTGCAGATTGCACTAGTCCTGCATGGCCGGTTTCAAGCTTCCTGGATCGCAAAATCACCTCATTTGCATGGATTTCTCCTGCAAATGGGGTGATTTGCATACAGGGGCTTAGTCCATGCAGGACTAGTGCAGGAGCCACTCATGCACACCCCTGCAGGCTGTTCCTGGATCGCACAGCAGACATATTGCCTGTTAGAGCTCCTGTACTGATCTTACATGCCATGCAAGTCATAGAGAATCCAGGGGACTGTTTTTTACCATACCCCAAAATTTATCATACTTATATTTATACAAATTTACTACTAATCTCTCATATTCTTCATTTATCCACTTTAGCACTTTGGACAAATTTAATAAGCAGCATATATCACTGAGTTAATTAACCCTAAATCTCCTTCCTGTTTATTTACACACAAAACTCCTCTTTTTACTGGATTTAATTTATAACCCCATGTAAATGAAAAAATATCTGCAATAATTTCTTTTTAAATACTATTGGCAATATAAATACACTTGCTAGGCATGCTGTGTTTCACATCAGTACTGAATTTATCAAATAAGCCATTTTTGAATGATACTTTATATGTTTTCCAGAGAAGACAGATTTATTTTATTTCTTCTCTTGTTTTTCTCCACTGAATACTACTTACATCTTTACTCCCAAATTTTGTACCTAACACAGAAATTTGTAAAATATATATCCCCATCTTTAGTACATCTAAACCTTTACTTTACCCTTACTTAAATCCATCTCTATCACCTCTAGACATTCATTTGTACAAAATGTTATATATTTTATCTAAATCTTGGTTTTTTAATTATTATAATGTCATTTGCATATGTTAACAGAACTGGAATTCTTAACCCTTCAGGTTATATATACCTCAACTCTTTCATTTTATAATTTAATTAATTTTGTATCACATTCATAACTAATGAAAAGAGTATACACCTCATTGGACATCCCAGTCCTATACCACTCTTCATATATACCGCTTGGCTTAACTAGCCATGGACAAATATTTTTACTTTATTATTACTAAAAACTGACATACATAATTGCCTAACTTTCTTATGTATATTATTTCATTATTGCCCATTAGATTTCATGTCCAGTTGTATCAGATGCTTTATTAAAGTCTGCTATCATGATTTTCACTTCTTATTTTCTACTCAAATTATCCACAATTTCTATGTCATTAATATTTCTTGACAACCCATCCCCTTTATACTAAAAAAAAAATCTCTCTCTCTCTCTCTCTCTATATATATATATATATATATATATATATATATAAATGTTTTATATATATATATATATATATATATATATATATATATATATATATATATAAAATTATATATGTATATATAATTATATATGTATATATATATATATATATATATATATATATATATATATATATAATGCTATCTTCAATAATGTTTTACATTTTAGTTTCAAATCCATTTTGTATTATTTTCATAAAGATCTTACAATTATTATTATTCAATATTATCAGCTTCCAGTTTTTTGTCTTCTATCTTCCTTCTTCCATATGAATTTAAGTATTCTACTACATAAGTCTTTATACATAAAACCTTAATTAAACCATTCATTCAAAATCTTTTTTTTGCCAATCCCTTAAAATTTTATACATTTCATGCCCTTTTCCATCTGGTTCTTTAGCTGAATCTATATTTACTTGTCCTAATACTTTAGCTCATTTAAAAAAATCTCATTTTCCAACTCTTTATTCTCTTTTTCTGTTAACTTTTTACTTTCTATGTTTTTTCACTACTTTCTTTTTTGTTAAATGTTTCTTGTACATATGGTACTACACTATTCATAATGTTTTCCTGAGTTCTTTCTATTTCTCCTTCTACATTTTGCTCTCGTTAAACTACCATCTTCCTTTACTATTCTGTTTAAATAACTTGATATTTTTTCTAATTTTCCTTGTAAAAAATGTCTTTGCTTATATAACAATTCTTGTACTTTTTCTTGATTCCTTTCATATAATTCGTTTTTCTTTGTCAAAGTGATTTCTATTCATTATGTTCTAAATCTTCCAATATATCATTACATGTTCTTTTATATTTTCTTTCTCTACTTTTCTTACATCATATTACCACTGTAAAAGATGTTTTTATATCTTTACTTAAATATCATCCACCATTCAAACCGATTTTTAAAAACATGTTCTCATAGTAATCCGGTCTTTTCATAATTGTATTACTAATCACTTTCCTTCCTAAATCAATGCTTTTTCATTTATCCTTTTTATTCTTTTACCTGTTTTCATATTGTGAAGGCTGACAGCCCAGCTAACTGGAATTTTGCAAATAATTCTATGTTATTGGCGAATAGTAATATGGTTTGTATGCTTGTCTTACAAATGTAAGAAAACTGTATGTTATGTACTCAACTTCAAAAATGTAACCACAGTGTACCCTACTGGAAAAGAACAGAAATGTATATGGATTATATGCCTATGCAAATGTACGTTTTGATAGTAAGAAGCTGGAACATACAGAGTTAACTCGCAAAACTCTAAGAAAATAAGTTGAAATTGTTTATGACTGTGGTATCTCTCAGTTTCAGCTAGGATACATGATGTCTACAGCTAAAATATTCTTTCTATTGTCTGGAAACATAAATTATTACAGGTTTCAAAGGTAAAAGTATTTAACTGTTTTATAACTTCCAGTTCCAGGCAAAACTTCTAAGAGATAACTATTATTGACACAGGTGTGTCAAATAGGGATATCATCCGGTTAATCCAGCAGTAATATTAATTTAAGAACTCTCTCTCAAATAAAGTCTGTGCATTTTGTATCTTGTCTTGGACCTAGAAAGATCCTCTCATTAGCACTTCTCATCTATATTTGCCTGGCTCTGTAAGTAAGTCATGTAGAGCATAGTATCTCTTAGATATAGATAGGAATACAGTAAATATTAGTTTAGATGTTTTCTGTATTTATTTGAGACTATCCTGCAATGTTGTTTTAAAGTATTTCCTGTGATTCTGAACTCTGTTGTCACTGTGTTGAGATATTGAGTATTGTCTTGTGCTTTTATTATTTATTATTAAATATATTTAAACATTTTAATTGTGTCTGGTTTGTTTAGAGATATTTAAGCTCTTAGAGTACTTATATATGTATTTGGTGACACTGTACAGGCCACTCTTAAATAGCCTTGCTGTTGGTCACACTTAACATTTGGATAATAGTAACATTACACAGTATTAGAATTGGTCATCCTTTGGGAAGGGTCTTCTAAAATCTGATGAAATAAACTTTCTCTTTTTTTACAATTAGTATAAGCATATAATGTTATAATTCTATATACTTGTTCCTTCCATTTTAAATCTACAGTGGCTAATCTTCCAGCTAATGTCTTTGTTAAAAATCTTCTACATCACATGTATTACGCCATTTCAAAATCCCTGTTCTTCTTACTGTATTCTTAATACTATTCACATTTACAGAAAGCAGTCTAAATTTTTCATTTTCCTTAGATTCATAGTTTCATAGCTAATTACTAGGCTAGCTTTCTTAACAGGCCATTCTAAGCTTAGCCAATTTCCCTTCCAAAGGTGTGAATCAAAGATTGTACCTTGTGTCTGTAAGTCAAGCACCTTAACCATTACACCAAGCCCCACTTGTTAGCTGTATATGTTCTTTTTCATTCACTTCCTTTCTTTTTTCTTTGTTTTCTTTTGTACTTATCCTATTATATTTTCTTTTTCTGCCTTTTACAAATGTAACTCTTTTATTTTACTACCTCCCAATTTATGTCTTCTTCATCGCTTATTTCAGAACCTTCTTCTATGTCCTCTTTATTGTTTTTCTCATCTAATTTTTCTTCTATTTCTACTACTTCTAAAATTTCGTCTCTTTGCTCCCTTTCTTTTCTTCCTTTTTCCTTTTCCTTATTCTTATTTTCATTTTTGCAATCCATCCACAAATGTCCAATTTTGTTACATTTATAATATAATAATTCACGTTTTGCATCATGCCCTATTTCCCCACAAATATAACATTTTTTTAATCAAAATAACTTATAAAACGTCTTTCTTTTCCACAATATATATATATATATATATATATATATATATATATATATATATATATATATATATATAGGTTCATAGGTGTGTACTAGGCTAATGGCCCTGGAGCCTTTACAAGCCTAGCCTATAGAATTACCCTGGCATTGTGCCACCCGACCTTAGTTCCCAGTGCCTCTGTAGAGTAAAGCCACTGGAGTGATCCCCGAGGTGAATTTTCTATTTCCCATCCACTCATCAAGATTTCTCTTGAAGAGGGCCAGTGAGGTGCTCTGCTTGACATGTATGGGAAGTCTATTCCATAGCATGGGCAATCTCTGGGTTATGAACCAGCATGTTCTGTTGATTGTGGTAATGAGGTTGAGGTCACTGGAGCGTGTGGTGTGGAGGGATTGGGATTTCTTTAGATGTAGCATTTCTAACAGAGCTGGGTCAGACATGGCTTTGTAAGTCAACCAGAGATCGCCTCTAAGTAGGCAATATGAGACAAAGAATAATTGGAATTTTTTGAGTCTGTCCATATAGGACAAATGTTTAAGGCCTAGGATCCTCTTTGTGAGGTACTTTTGCGGCCTCTCCAGGTGTTTAATATATATATATATATATATATATATATATATATATATATATATATTGGCTGCATCAGTATTTTACAACATCCCATTCCCCTCTGCATTTAACATGTTTGGTATATGTATAATTTTTTTCTCTTTCTATTTTAACACCTCTGCTTGATTTACAAAGCCATGTTTGACCCAACTCTGTTAGAAATGCTACATCTAAAGAAATCCCAATCCCTCCACACCACATGCACCAGAGACCTCAACCTCATTACCACAATCAACAGAACATGCTGGAGGGACAGGTTCCTCACCCAGAGACTACCCATGTTCTGGAATAGGCTTCCCATATATGTCAAGCAAAGCACCTCGCTGTCCCTCTTCAAGAGAAATCTTGCTGAGTGAAAGGGTAATAGAAAGTTCACCACGGGGATAACTCCAGTGGTTCCACTTGATAGAGACACTGGGAGCTAACGTTGGGTGGCATGATGCCAGGACACTTCTATGGGCTAGGCTTGTAAAGGCTCCAGGGCCATTAACCTAGTACACACCTATGAACCTATGAACCTATAACCACAATATTGCAATCCTACCCACCAGTCCATAAACCCCTTTTATCATAACATTTTGCAATATCCAGTACTTCTTAACATAAAGTTTTCAAATGTCCTTTAAAAGTCTCTCTTTCCATCTGTGTTCAAAATTGTACATGAAATTTCTTTTTTGTTTCCCTGTTAAATGTTTTTATTACATAAAGATTCCATGGGTTGCAGTCTTTCTTTTTTCATATTCTCTAAGAAAATATTCCATTGAAAAACAATCTCAAATATAATGCCACAAAATGTCTCTTTGTTAATAAGAATAAATGCTCTTATCTCATGTACTTTTACACCCAAAGGAGCTATTAAATTGTCCCATACTTCAAATCTATTTCTTTGTCTTCTTTACTTTTAATCCTTACCATATACATCCGTTTTTCATTTTCTTCTGTCTTCCTTTCTGCTACTCCCTTTTGCCTTCTTTTATTTTCTCTGCATATGTTTTCTTTTCCATCTTGCCACTGTTCTTCAGGATTGTCTCTGCAACCCTCTTTTGTATTTTTTCCATAATGTCCCCCAGGAAACTTCTCCTTCATTTTCTGTCTCACTCGGTACCACCATTTCTTTAATTAAATCATCCCACAATCCTCCTGATTGGAAGGTTGTAATTATACATCCATCATTTGCTGACTGATCTCCATCAAACCGATTTCTTTGAAACATTTTAGAATCCTGCACACATTCTCTGGTCTTGCTATTTGCTTTCTCCTCCATTTCTCTCACCACTCCATTAACTCCTTCTCTTTCCATCTTCCTCCCTTTTCCTCTTGGCCACCTCTGCACCTGGAACAGAAACAGGAAGTACTCCTGCAAAATGGGTCCCACTCAGAACAATGACTAGTAGGGGAAGTTACCCAATGCCCTGACCAATTTTCCCATACTAGTATAAATACTACAGCAGGTCTCCCCTGCAGCTATTAGCCTAGTAGGATTACCCTGTTCAACAAAGTATAAATAAGTTCAGTATAATTTGCCTTGGATATTTGTTTAAAAAATTCTTAAAAAATGAATGGGTGGCAATTTTTTAAACAAATACATTTTAAGACACAAAATAAGAAGCATTCTTCATAAGGAAATACAGGCGCAGAGATATTATACACGAAAAAAATTGTGTAGTAATACCTAAATAAAGTAAGGATAAAAGTGAGAATAAAGTAGGACATCTAAGTTTCTCATCAGCGTACAAGAGAAAAGTGAAATAATCAAATGTGACATAGAGATAGCCCAGATCAGTGCCACAGAGGGATGAAGCCCTGATTGTAACCCTGGCAACTAGGGTTTGATTAGTGACCCGGCACTGAGGCAGACAGGCAGGGAGGGGAGATGAGAGAAGGGGCATGGCTTGCTCACCTCTTCTGGGATGAGGGCTTTACCCACTCTTGGAGGCACAATGGGTGGTATACTTTCCTATGGTGGAGACCATGGAAACCGCTACTCATTACATGTGAGGAGGAGCAGGGCTGCATGGATGTGGAAGTGAGATGTCCTTCATGGTTGGCCCATTGCACATTTCTCTGCAATGCCTTGCTGTGTGCATGTGGTTAAGCTAGGGAGGAAATAACTAAAAGTCCTCAAATGACCCGTGATTTAATGATGGCCCCTTTCAGTTGACCCTCACCCTGGTAATGGAGAATAAATGGTCCAATTGACAATTACTTTGTAACTGCAGGAGGAGCTGTCTTACTGTCCCTACTACCACTAATTATTCCCAACAGTGTTAGAGTGATGCACATCGGGTTGACAGTGGGTGTGCCACCACCACCATGGGTGTCATCACCTGCTTTGGTCCTGTGTGGTTGACAACATTCCATGCCATGTCCCTATCCCCCCACCCTGACATTAATGCAGAATGACTTGTCAACCTGGCAGAGCTTACTGTCGCACTGGTTATTTAGATGACTATGCCTGTCAGTTACACTTGGCATAACACAGGCATACAACTGCCAGACTGTCAGGCGATACTTCAGGTTGGCTGCCTTATGTCAGGGTGCAATATTACCAGCAGGCTTAGGTGTCTCATGTGTAATCCTTTTAAAATCTTGAGGTTGTCTATACATGGCATGGTCACTCCAGTGCCATGCAGGTTAACATTTGAATTCCTGTGAAACCCACCTGCTGCTTAGCTCCTCCAACCTGGGCACTTCATGTTTAGGGGGCTGTTTCTGCCCTACTTTGCTTCTCCTTGCACCTCATGGACAATGCCACTGTCCTACACATGGATGCCTGATTATGTGGAATTTAATCTTGCCTTTTGTGGTGGTGTGCATACTTCTGTAGATAATTTGTGTCAGCCTTCATTATTGCTTTTGATTTACCATTGAATACTTAACTGCATTTTACTCCTCTTGGTCCTGTACTACTTGTTGGTGTAGCGCACAGTATTGATAAATGCTTTTGTTTTTGTTTTCTTCTTTATCAATGAGTCTCTTTTTTTGTCCTTCATTGTTTTGTTTCTCTCCATTTAGGTTAATATTTTCTGCAGTGTCATCCATGGTAGTGGATGAAGTGTGGCAGTGACCAATACTCTGTGCATCTGCCCTGCCATCACTTGCTGGATCACCTGCAGTCATTAGGCTTGCCTGTCTGCAGAGTGCTCATTGGTGATGTTTGGTGCTTTGTCGCCCATGTGGGGCGTGTAGCCTCCCCATCAGTAGGCATTGCTGGGGGGGGGGTCCTACTGTCACAGTGGAAGTGGACGGCCTGATGATTGCCTTGGTGGACTGGTGTTGGGACACCAACATCGGCAACTTAGAGCATGCCTTCATGTGACTGGCAGAGTCATACAGATGCCTGGCACTGACCAATGCACCAGCAGTGTCTGGGCCCAACTAAAAGGGCAGTCACAGAGAAGACTAACTTCACATTGGGTGTGGTACTGTTCAGCTTGACAATCAGCTATTACTCAGTCCACTCCCCTAACATGGTGTCCAGTCCTCCCCATCACAAATTGTCCTCCCTCTGTCTGTGTCTTTCCCTTATGGTCTACCTATTTGTGTCAGTACCTCCTGTGTTGGTCTTTGTCTGTCCTTTGTGGTGATTTGTCTTCCCCTACTGTCACCCATACCTTCCAAACTACCTATACCTTCCTTCGATACCTTTCCTCTGTACTTTTCTTGAAAATATAATAAAATGGGCACTACCCTTGCTCCCCCATTCCCTACCACTTTTTATTTTCCATTGTCATTCTATGTGTTGCTCCGTGTGTTTTTTTTTCCTTTCTGCCAGTCCTTTACTACTGTTTCCTTCCTATTTATGATGTAAACATAGCAGGGAGTTTGCTGTATATCCCTTATCGAGATTCAGGAATCTCAGCTGTGCTTATAGTGACTTGTCATTGTGTGTGTGTGTGTGAGTGTGTGTGTGTGTGTGTGTGTGTGTGTGTGTGTGTGTGTGTGTGTGTGTGTGTGTGTGTGTATGAATATCATAAGCATGCTTCATGAGAGCTACTGGGATTATGTGGTCACATGACCCATTGTTGCACTCTCTAGGTTAGTGCATACCTTATTCTCTTGTCACTAGTGAATTGACTTCTTATTCAGAGCCTGCTGCATTACATCACCTCTGCTGACTACTTAAACACTAGTGAGCCACACTGAGATACTTTGACTGCACTATTTTGCCATTATGTGCACTGTGAGTTTTTTTTTTAATCATGGCCAGTATTTAGTAGTGAACTTGATTTCCTTTCTAGAACTTAGTTTTTCAAAAATGTCATTAAGATGAGTAGCCTGGAGACACGTAAAGTCTGATAGAAACTGAAAGTGAGGGGTTTAAGTGGAGCAAAGATTATTGTATGTTCTGAATAACTTTTTGCAGTTTATGCATCATTTCTTTACATTTTAATTTTACGTTGTCCCTATTCACTAACCACCAGTTATACCATTTCACTTAAGGCTACTTGATTTTATGTAAATGTATAAAATAGATTCTACCACACATTCCTGTGCACATAGTTCCAACATTTCCAGAATTCCTTACCAATGAGTATTTGATGTCAAACAGAAAAAAGGCTATAACTAACAAACCATAAGTAAAATCATAAGGAAAGGTTCTTACTTTAAATGGATATAAATCTGATAAATGAAAGATACAGCAAATTCAGGCAGCTAATTACCTCTGAATATGATTGCCATTTAAATAGCTGACAACTCATTAGGTTGACAAGTTTATGTGGGTGTAAAAAAAAACAGTGAATACAAAATTATGTGAACAGTCATTTGTGTAAACTGCATATGGTGGAATTCGAATTTTAGAACATTAGGTAAGTAGTAGTGTGCAGCAAAAGTAATGTTTGACTGGAAAGGTGGTAGTTATCAAAATGTGCACGATTACAGTGGTTAGTGTGTATGTGCGAATGTTTATGATTTAGGGTTAGAGTAAGGTTTACAGTTTAGTGCTGTGCCTGTTTGGTGTAATATGTGTTCTGTGTCCTCTTGTCTTTTGGGAAGTGCAATTGTTGAGAAAAGGTTTTTGGTAATGTAATGTGTAGAGGTGACATTAGGAGCAGGGTTAGGGTTGGTACGCACGAATAAGGTGGTGCAGGGTGGCTTGGGTGTGACATACCCTAAGGTGGATGAACGGGAATAAATTTACTTTTGATGGTAGCTATATGTTAAGAAATTGTTCAAGGACAGAGTTACAGCCTTCCTGTCAGAGCACTGATGACCAGTCCATGTTGACAAAAGAGTTCAAGATGATGGATATAAAATATTTTTCAATTCTTCTGAATATGAGAGGTACACCTAGCATTTGATGAGATTTGTTGGAGAAGGTTGTGATGACTGGCAGTGGTCACTTAGCCGAGGGGTCTGAATTATGAATTAAGGGAGTTTCTGTGGTTTATCTGTGATAATCCATTTGAGTGGGGTATGAGTTAGTTTTAAGATTTGGTTTAGTTAGGGGACATAACTAGCTTATGTAGGGAAGTGTTTCAGGAGACATTTAGTCAATAGCTGTTTAGTAGTTTTGGTATATCAGCTGACATTGAAGTCACAGAGAAGGACTCAGGTGTGTGATTTTGGTTAGAGCTGCGTGGCCAGGAACCTGCTCAACAACAGTTACTGGTGCTGCTGAAGGAAACCAAGAAACTCCCACATTTAGCTTAACGTGGTTGCAAATCAAACATTCACAACGTATCCAGTCAATGTCTCTATTTGTGGGATGGTTAGAAAGTTGGCTTGTAATGTCTTGGAAGTAATCAGGAGGACTTGTCCTGCAAGGAGAACACCTCCTCTTCCCCCTTTCCCCTTAGTGAGTAACTGTGACACGGTTGGTAATTACCTGGAGGCTTGTATGTTGTAGAATATTCGGCTTAAGTCAGGATTCTGTAATGGCAAGACTATCTAGTTTTCCAGTGGTTATCCTCCTTTTAGATAAAGAAAGCTTGTTTTAAATGATCAGTGCATTAATTGTAGAAATGGAAGTTCCTTTGGTGGGTGAGTCATTTGTAATTTTGAGGTTGGCTGATTACGTTTAAAAGGACAGGAAATGGGAGTGTTTGTTTATAGAACGGATATGTTGTACTGATGACTCTGAATGAGTCATGAGAGGGATAAACACAGTATTTCATAGATGGATGTGTGATGGTTGGTTAAGCAATAAAGAGACAGCAGAGATGAGTATGCCACAGGGAGTATGGATACTATCTGATGTAGGAGATTGATTTTGTTGTGACATGCCTGGAAAGTAACAGGGTAACATGTCAGCATGGAAAAAATGATAAACTGGATTGTCATCTGTGCTAGTTATCAGTAGAATGAAATGGTGATGCATTGAGGAGACTGATGAGAAGAGATGGAACATTAAATTAGGGGGAAGAGACGTGAAGGAAATTGTCAGTGATAACTGATTAACAGCATAGGGGAATGCGTGGGATAGGAAGTTTTTGTAAACAACCTTGTTAAGAATGTATCATCAAGTAACGGGTATGGCAAAGGAGGCTGGTCTCAATCTTTTGAGGGCAGAGAAGGATAAGTAGTGCTGAGAACAGCCACAGTGAGGAAGGATCAATGTATTACATAACATACTATGTGATGAGGCTGGGATCACTAGATTACATAACGTACTGTCTGATGAGGCTGTGATCACTGGATTACATAACATACTGTGTGATTAGGCTGTCTGAAAAGCAGAACTTTGCTGTACCCTGCATACTAATGAAAAACATCTACTGTAACCTTATAGACATCAAGTGTTTTACCAAGGGGAGTGTAAGGGGATGAGAATATGAAGGGGCAGAAGGGATGATAAAGTGAGCAGCAAGTGATATGTCCACAAGAAGGGTAAATGCTTAGAAACTGCAAAACTGAGCTATACAGCAGGGAGTATTTCACAAGAGGAGCTTTATTTAGTGTATGAGAAAGTTAAGCGGAGGAAAGGATGATACAAAAACATCAAACGATGTGGAGATGAGTGAGGGAAATGCATATAAGGAGGAAGTAAATAAGGACCAAAAGTATGAAGAAAAATGTGAGAAAGTAGTTATTTGGATAGTGTAACACAAAACTGAAAGTGGCAGTAAGTTAGTGCATGCAGGCATTAAGTCAAGAAGGTGTTAGGCTCATAAATTAATACAATGATAAAAAAGAAAAGTATACATTTCTAAATAAATTGTATTAATTGCAGGGCATATAATGGAATGGAATGGAAAGATTTGCAGGGGCATGGTGAAATAGTAGCATATACTTACAGTGAAGTGTTGCTGTAAAAGTAGATCATAAGTAATAACTGATAAGGGTATGGATGTAATGATACAAGAATGAGTGGGAATGGGGAGAGGTAGAATAAGGGCTCCACTCCATCTCCACTGTGCAGAAACTATCCTTTGGCACACATGAACTGCTAGGACATAAAGCAACCGTGGCCTGTTCAAAAGCACCAATGACTTTATCTGCAAATAAAAGCTGGTGTTAAGTCTCTGTATCGTAATCAGTCAACTTCAAAACATTAATGAAAAAGGAGTGTTTATGAGGTCGATCACTTTCTGAAACAGATGCTGTATTACACAAAGTTCTATGCTCTGTCAGAGCCAAAGTAGCCAGAAATATATGATTTATTGTGAAAATGAGCAGTTTGTATTAAGTGCCATCAGATGGTAATAGACAGCTGCCCAGACCCTGTGTCAACTCCACAGAATCATTCAGACTGCAAGAGCATATACTTTACTCCAAACTGGGAAAGATTTTTATTTTAATTATGCAGGCTTCAGGCAGCAGCTATAAGCAAACCCTTAAATGAAAATGTAAGCAAAGAGAGCCTTATAAAGCCTGAGGTATGTAACTTAGAGTACTTTTTTAAAGTCTTAGTATAGCATTCTATGTTTTTATTAATAAAATAAACATACATTATTGGGGGGATTTATAATAATTTTTATACTATTTTATAGTATTAACAAGTTTTATTGTTATATGGAAGTGTTTACACAGTCTTTATAGAGTATATTATTTTATGAGTTTTTAAGATGAATGTGGAAGATAAATAAATATTACATCATGTGATTAATTAGTTAACCATTTGATCAGTTCAGACATTTGATTGGCTAGTGATTTATTCATTCAAGCCATCTAGTCATATTTAAATTAATGTTTTTTGTAGTAATAGATAAGTCTGAAGAAGCGTTCATATGAACGAGAAAGCACTCACTTTGTTTTTATATTTTATGTTCTGTGTGGTGAAATAAACGGCCTCCTTCACTTTTTATGGTGTTGCCTGTTGAGTTTTTATGAAGTTCTCGTTTGCTGTATCAAAGAGGCACTTTATCCTTTGACTGTTTTCATTATATTTTGTGAATATTTCTCTGTGGTCTACAGTCAAAGGGACATGGCAGAAGGGACCGAAATCAAACTTGCCTACAATTCGAGGATTCCGGCTCAAACAGACCCTACTGGTAAAGAAGAGAGTTTGTTTTTCTGTCTACTAAAAGCTGAGAGCAACCCACTGCTTAAATTGACTAGAACTGATTTATTTAACAACAGTGATGGGGTAGTAAACAACGAGCGGAACATCACTGTGATGCAAACTATAAGAAAGCTTGAGAACTAACTGGTGAAATTAAAGACACTACAAGGGCAGAGAAAGCACATGGAAGCTTGCCTTTGCTCCAAAGTGGTGCAGAGGGGTTTATGTATATTGAAAATGCCTATCTTCGGCACCACCTACCCAGATTTGTTAACTAAGTGGCAGAGATTGAATCTTGAGACTAGCTATTGCTACATGAAGCTGCTAGTTGAACCGTATACATCAATAGAGGAAAGCATAACCATAGAAATGACACAGTTGAGACAAGAATTGGTGACTCTTCTATCATTGCAAGACTTGAATGATTTTGTTACAGAATTGAGCACTAGCCTTGCATTATTAGATAATAAACTTATGCAGGGTAAGAAAAAGAAATTAGAAAGAGACTTTTTAGATTTTCATAAGGGGAACTTGCTCTCTTGGCCAAGGGAACCAATGAGAAATGGGGAATCAGTTCAGCCCCCCTCATCTAACCAATCAGTTGATGTGCATTCATTCATCACCCCTACAGTGATGGATAATGTCAATACAGGTTCAGCAGGAGATAATGCAACAACAGATAAAGACACCAGTCTACAAATGGGGTACATTGATATGAACAAAGGACAATCCTCGATTAAAGACAAGATTAAACATTTTGCTATGCCTACATCAGATGTAAGGAGGAAAGGGAAACCTACTGAGGTGATTGCTTCTACCTCTATGGTTACATCGGCATCTTATCCTTTTCCATTACCGATCCGGATAGCACAGAAGCAGCCATGGACTCCTCAGCAGAAAATGAGGAAACGCAAGTTGTCAGAAGAATGGCTAGAGTTTCAGAAGAAAATGCTGAAACCAGTGAGTTGGATTTGATTGTAAATATTTCTACACATGTTTTAAGTGAATCAGAGAGGTCCCTTTTGAACAAAGGGCTCTTGTTTATACCTTCTAAAAAAGTGAATGTGACAGACTTAATAGTTGATATCAAACTCTTTACTAGGAATATCTGTTTGAAGTTAATGTATGGTAATTCTGATAATGAAACTGTTAATAGCTTTAGGAGACCTTCCACATTTATACCCCCGATGCATCCACTTCTTGAAGATTTTGAGAGAACTTGCGAGAAAGATTTAATAGAGACATTTGAATCAAGTAATAAGAAAGTTAAACAGAAATTTTGTAATTAAAATAAAAATGAATTAGAGGCATTAAATGTTCTACAGAATAATAACAGCATCACTGTTAGACCTGCCGACAAAGGCGGAGCTGAAGTGATTTTAGATAGTGATTTTTATGAAGTTAAAATGAGAGCCCTACTAGCTGAAACTGACACCTATCAACTTTTAAATAATCAACAATTGAGTAAGATTATTAAAGATGTACACAGGGAATTGTATGATCTTTTAATGAGTGGGATTATTGATAATGATCTTTATAAGTATTTGTTAGCGGAAGCACCGACAGTTCCCACATTTAGAGGCCTACCCAAGATTCATAAAGATTTACTAGATCCTCCCATGAGACCTATAGTGTTTAGTAAAGGATGGATGACTAAATCCATGTCCATATATGTAGAGAAACAATTTAGACCAGTAGTTGAATGAACTGATTTTATTATTAGAGATACACAGCAATTTTTAGAAAGTCTTTCGAATTATGTAGCCTCAGAAGGAAATATCTCCACTAGTTTATTAGTCACCCTAGATGTAGCTTCTCTGTTCACAGCAATTCCCAACGATGTTGGCGCTGACTATGTGAGGCTATTTTTAATAGACAAAGTGATGCCCAGAGAGTTAATAATGAGATGCATGATGTTGCTTGAAATTATTTTGAATAATAATGTGTTTTCATATAATGAGTCTTATTATTTACAAACTTCTTGTGCCAACTCGTACGCTAATCTTGTGATGGCGTATTGGGAGTATACATATGTGATTGATAATTTACAGTTTAGGAGCTACATTAAATATTATAAACAGTTTGTGGATGATATTTTTCTTGTTTGGGGAGGCACCGAGTAGAAGTTAAATGAGTTTATTGCATACATAAATGGCATCACAAATTTTTTGTTATTCACAGGGCATTGGTCGTTTGAAATGAAAGAATTTTTGGATGTCTTGATACGTAAGCAAAGCAATGAGATACACACAGATATGTATAGGAAGGGCTGCAGGAGGAATAATCTGCTACATCGTAGCAGTATGCATCCCCTGCATATGTAGCAGAACGTAGTTAAGAGTCAAGCACTGAGGGCCTCCAGGTTGACTAGCCAAGATATTGTTTTCCATGAAACATTGACAACTTTAGAACAAGAATTTAAAGATAGAGGATATAAATCAGATGAATGTATGAAGCTGTTTGACAATACCATAACTAATAGACAAGGCAGAGGCAAACCTTTCTTTAAGAGGGATAATAGCAAGCAGAATGAATTAAGAAACAATAATTATTCATTAGCACAGTTTAACAGATTAATTATCCTCTATACTAACAACAATAATAGGATACTTGAGATAATAAAGAAGAACTGGCATATATTGACTGTAGATGAAAAAAATTCAGGACTGGTGGGAGCTACTCCTAGATATTCCTACAAGAACACAAAGTCCTTGAAAAGACTATTATTTTATGACAGAAAGAATAAGAGCAGAGTACAGTTAGTTAGGAAAGGAACATTTCCATGTAGGAACTGCAATCAGTATTCCTACATGGTTAGTTGTAATATCTTTGTACATACAGACACAGGCAACATCTATACTTTTGATCACTATGCTGATTGCAAATCACGTGACTTAATATACGTAGCGAAATGTCAGAAATGCACTTCTTTTTATATTGGGAAAACCAATAGGACCCTACTGGAAAGTGTTAGGGAGCATTTGTACGCTATTCATAAAGAAGATGATAGGAATGCGTTAGCTAAGCATGTTATTAATAATGATTCAACACATAGCCTTCCTAGCAATAGAGTTGATCAATAAAATGATTAGATTGGGAAATATTAAAAATCATAGGTGGTGGTGCTGCGGTAGCGTTGTCGCCTCACAGTAAGACGTTGTCCTGTTCGATTCTCAGCTAGAGCGTCTTCTGTGTGGAGGCATACGTGAATGGGGCGTGCCTTCATTGAAGGTTGTTAATTAATTAATTGTTGTATATGAAAAACATAGAAAAGACCTAAAAACTATACAATATAACTCTTATCAATAGTAAACAACCTATAATGTGCTGTTGAATTCAAAAAACAGTATAGTACAGGGGGTATATGTGTTTTTAAATAATAAATAGTTCTCAGACCAAAATATTTGAAACTTGAAGTCAGCCTCCTTGCATATCAAAATATGTCTATATAGGGCATTATTTTCATTTTTCTTATTAATATCCCTTATATGTTCGTAAATTCTTAATCTAAGGTGGCATTCTGTTTTTCCTATATAATACCCCCAGCAGGTTTTGCAATATGCCAAATAAACCACCCCCTTGGATTAACAACTATTGTATCTCTTTGCTCTTAGTGTCACATCCAAGGTTGGGATTCTTATTTCTTTTAACCCTGCTATAAAGGGGCATTGTGAACATCTTCCACATTTAAAAGTGCCATATTTCAGACATGTTCCTCCTGTATTTGTTTTATTTTTCATCTCAATAATGTTTTTTACATTTTTATTCCTCCTGAAACTATATCTCAAAGTGTTTTGAAAGATGCTAACCCTAGTTGGCATGGTGGGACTGCAGAGAGGACTTGATTTGCACTCACGATGGAGTTCAATGTATTAGAAGGAACATTTGACATGAGTGGGAACAATACCATATTTTGAAAGTTTCTCTGTGTGCAAAATGCGCTTTAGTCAATGTCCTTGTAAGGTTACTGAACTTTGTGATGCCATAGATGATAATGTGCAACAGGGTTTTAAGTGCACTGACTCCTGTTTAAAGCCCATGTCATTCACCCTACGGCAAGCCAGGTGTTTAGTTAGGTGGTGCTTCTGACATGAACTGAGGTGGCTGTTAGCAGTAGTTTAGCAATAGGAAGAAGTGAGTTAGATCTGTAATTAGCAATTAGTGTTGATGGCCCAGACATATGGCCATGGTGGCATTGAGTAGGCCAGGGAAAATCCTGGTAGAGACAGAGATGCAGAATGTGTGAAAACTTGGTAAAGTAGTAAAACTAATGCAGTTCTTGAAGAATCTTGGGAACAGACCATGTACATAAGTGGCCCAAAATAGCATTTCTGAGGAAGGTGTTAATATTCTTTAACAAATTTTCAGGAATAAAATCTTGGATAAACCTTTGAGGCAGCAAAAACAAAAAGTTCTTACTAAACGCTGTGGCCATGATGCAAGTGAAAACGTTCTGATCCAAGTTTAAAAGAAGTCCCTTTCCTATATGAATCTGTCATTGAGGAAATTAATTCCAAATAATGTAGCACTGGCGAAGATCTGCCCCTCCAACAAAAAGCAATTAGTCAGTCAAACAAGCCATCAAAAGATGCATTGAAAGACATATATATGTTTACTCTGGAGCAAAGTGGAGGAGAGAAGACAGGATTAAAATGTAAGCAGGAACATTTCTGTCAGAAAACATGTTGAAGAATAAGGGACTTTCATGTGAAAGGAAAATTTAGCTTAAAATATAAATTGATGCTTCTGAAGTGAAAGGAAATAATTGTGTAGGAAATCTTCCCAACCACTGACAAGACCAAAATAATGGCATGTATGCTACAAGATAAAATATTCTGATACCTTGTATGTAGCATGGTTTTGGAATTATTAATGCAAGTATGAACAAGTAATATTTGACGCCTAGAGGAGCAGTAGGAGGCAACTGCAGATGCACCTGGAGGCGTCACTCGGTTGTAATGAGTTAAAAGAAATTATATAGGCATACTTCTCAAATGTCTTGAATTTTACAGAATGTCCATATTTTTGTTTTACATTTTTGGTCTGTTCCAAATAAAATTTGTTGTTCTGGCATATCATTGAAGATTTAACTCATTAAATAATGACAGACATTTGAGTTTTAGACCTCATATTCTTTAGAAATGCACGCAAATGCAAAACCTGTTATCCTTGCAACTCTGTAAGTTTATAAGAACATAGAAAATTTGCCCTTGATTTTGGGTATTTATCCCTCTATTGTTTTGGTTTTGTCCAGAATCCATCTGCTAAGAAGTTTGGAGGTATGTATAAAAATCACGCATAAAAGAAAACTGGGTTTAAAAAGAGAATGTAAAGCCAGCAATTCATCAACAATCATGTTAATAAAGTTAATAAAGTACACAAAAAGTGCAGGAAGTGACCTGAATGATCTGTTTCTGTCTCTGAGGAAATACTTTAAATATACTGCTATCAAAAAGTACTGCACACTTCTAACACCACCTATGTTAGAAATAGAGAATGCTTTTAAAGGAATGTATAAATAGGCATAATTGTAGACAGTTTAAAATATCAAACAGTAGAATCGTATGCACCTACGGTGATCCACATTAGTGTTTTTCATCAGATCCCAGTATATGTATAATATTATTCTGCTAATCTGAAGTACTTGATTAACTACTGAGTGAGTCACCATTTTCAGTAAGTTGGAACAGTAAAAGTTCTGAACAAATATTTATTTTCCTTGTGTGGTCACACCACAACTGATAAGTAAGCCTGATCACACCTTCTCAGACAATAGCAATGCAGCCTTGAGCAAATTTAAGGAATGTTTATATTAAACATATTTGGTTGCTATGTTTCAAATAAGATAGGAACTTTAGAAACAAAGGTCATAGTTGAGCAATTATTCACAACAGGTGAGGACTCCCCTGGGTGACATCAAGTCCTAGATGAATGTGTCACAATATAAATAGCAGTAGTTCACCTTGGCCATGATATACACCTCAAAAAAGTAAAAACAGATTACATATTTTTTATTCTTTTTAAGAAGACAGGAAAAGCTAATGAATAAAGAGCTATTTGTGTTTGGTTTTTCCTGTTTTTCTCTTTTTGATTTGGTCAGCCAGGACTCCCATACACCCTCTTACATGGAGCTTATACAGATACCCCTATAAAAGTTGTTCTCTTGTCATCTTGATGACAAGTGCTGCCTTGTGATCCTTGCATTGAGATGGTGAAAGGCTACTTCTCTTAATTTCTAGACAGTTTTCCTTTGAAGTTATGGATGAGCAGTGACATTACATGTAGCATGTGTTATTTCACATATGACTGATGCTACCCTGGGATACCACACATGACTGTAAGATCTGCTGATGCCACTTTGTGATCCAACACATAGCTTTGACACAACTGCTAGTGTCACCTCATGACAGCAGTACATCTGTCAACATCACCTCATGATCCCACAGAGGACTGTGAAGCATCTGCAGCCATGCCATAAAACGTACACAGCTGTTAAACATCTGCTGTTGCTAGACAACAGTTCTATCTGGGATTGCGAGTCACCTGATGATGTCATCTTGTGATACCACAAATGAAGTCAATTTGTGATCCCACCATGACTGTAAAATTTCAATTTGCACCACCTCAATACCCTGCATATGACTTGTGATAGTCACTGACCTTGTGTTCCCAAGCATAGAAAAAAGACATCTGATTGTATCCAGCATATGACTGTAAGCCATTTGCTGATGTCTTCTCTTGCTTACACGTATACAGCAAGACATCTGCTGATGTCACAACAATGATGGAACACTAATTTTTAGCCTTGCACAAATGTTTTTAGGGTCTATGTTAAATCAGCGAATGCTTAAAAAAGTGAATGCTGATTTATCGACCCTCTTTAAGCGAAAGCTTAAAATCCCAAACACTCAGAACAGCAATTTATTTTCCCAGGGGGAAAAAAAATCGCTGTTCCACAAAAAAAAACAAAAAAACCCCCCAGTAAATAAAGTGGGGGGCTTCTGCCCCCATACCCCCCCGATGTGTGGAGCTGTGCCCCACCAAGGGTGCCCGCAGGCAGGTGCAAGGGGGTGCACTTGCACCCCCTGGAACTGGGCTGGCTGAGAAATTTATTTTAATTAAAAAAAAAAAAAAAAAAAAAAAACGTTTTTTTTTTTTTTAAAGGGCATTCCTGTTTAAGAACGCCCTTTACATCCCGTCCAGTCGCACAGATGCAACAGGTGTTTGCAACCTATTTTCATCTTCTGTGCGACTCGGGGAGGGCTGCTACTAGTGTGTCAAATGTAGTGTGTTCTGGTACGTAGAGCTGGTTTTAAATAAAAAATCCCGACCTGCGGATCGCACAGCTCAAGTTCCTGTTAACCATGTTGGCAGGATGTAAATGTGAAGACAGTTACATACCTCTCAACCGTACCGAATTCCAAGGTATTTACCAGTTTTTTAGGGCAAACTAATGGGGTACCACGAATTTCTGCATAGCCCTTTTAATTAATGATTTTTTTTTCTGTATTATGGCTGATGTCACCACACATCACCAGCTTTCGGGGCGTGCGTGTTGACATCAGCTACTACTGCCTGTTGGGCTAGGTTGGAATTGGATATCTATTTTGAACTATTTGGAGGGAAACAGTTACAGAAATGGCAGCAGAAGGTCTCAGCCTCCAGGTAAGAAAGTCCATTAGTGCTGGGCCAAAGGTTAAGTTTCTTTTCTATCTGCCTAACTAACTACAAGCTGGGGCTGTGTCATTTTATCTGCTTAACTCGTCAGTCTAGAAGCTGTGTGTGTGTGTATTTATTGTATCTGCTTACTGGACTCACTGTTTTACAAGCTGTCTACTTAACGGACTTTAACAAACTCCAAGCTGGGGCTGTGTGTGTTATTTCATCTAATCTGCTTAACGGAAAGCTGCATGTGTGTATTTATTTTTTCTGCTTACCAGACTCGCTGTTTGCTATCTGCTTAACGGACTTTAACAAAGTCCAAGCTAGGGCTGTGTGTGTTATCTAATTTGCTTAATGGAAAGCTGTATTCTTAACTGAAAGTTGTATTTTTATGTATTGGCCAAATGTGGTTGGGGTGTGTGGGGCTGTAATGTGTTATTTTATCTGTGTAACAGACACAACAGAGTAGACTCTGGAGTCTGGACTCTGCAAGTAAAGAAAAATTTGTGTGCCCAAAGTAATTGTTGTTCTTTCCGGTCCAGTCCTGGTCTTCATGCTTCCTGCCCATGCAATTTTTATATACAATTGTTGGGCTACAATAAGGAGAGTATTTGCTTGCTAGCCTTGTTCCCTTATTGCCACTGCTTATTTCATTTTACAGCAAGGTAGGTACTTCTTTTTTAATTTGTGTCTGTTGCAAGGGGGTTGAACTTCTTATTGCTTGCTGGTTAAACAGAACATTGTGTGTGCCATTCGTTCCCTTTTATTTACATTGCTGCTGCTTCTTATTTAATTTATGTGTCTGCTCCAAAGGGGTTGAACATCTTATTGCTTAAACAAAACATTATATGTGTTGTTCATTCTGTTCTTATCCACTACTTAGTGGAGGGAGGTGTGTGTGAGCCTGCACTTGAGCACTGTCATGTACTGAGAGCCAGGTTAGGTTCCAAAGCAAGTTCAGAAATCATATTCAGAGGCTGGCTGTACAACTTTAAGATATAATAAATTTGTCCTAAGGAGTATACAATCAGTTTCTGTTCCTGAGGACCTTTGTCTTGCAATTCACAGCCATTAGATGGTCAAGTGAATGTTTGTTATTGTAGAGATGATTCCTTAATGAGAAATTTCTTGTCAAACTACATAATATTGAGGCCATAGTGGTAGTACATAAGTTAGTATATTGTCTCAAAAACTTGACTTGGTTGTTCTATGCACTTTCTAAGGGGGTCAGGGGGGTATGTATGTGTGTGTCATACCTATCAACTGTACAGATTTCCACAGAATGTCCAGACTTTTGCCTTATCTTTTTGGTCTGTTCCTCATAAAAATTCAGTTTTTTTTTTTGACAAATCACTGGGATGAGCTAAGGATTAAAGTTACTAAATAATAACGTATTTGATTTTTAGACTTCATATCCTGTAGAAAAATAATTCTAAATCAAATCCTGTTATTCTAGCAACTTTCTAAATGTGGCCTTAGTTTGGGCCTTTGTCCCCAACATTATAGCAGGCTTTTTCCAGATTTCTTGTGCTAAGAGATTGAGAGGTTGTGTGTGTGTGTGTGTGTGTGTGTGTGTGTGTGTGTGTGTGTGTGTGTGTGTGTGTGTGTGTGTGTGTGTGTGTTCAGCTGTCTGTCCAGGTTTTTTCAGAATGTCCTGATTTCTGCCCCATATTCCTCCTGAGCTTTTCTCTCCGGGCCTCCACTGAAAAAGGGATTTTGCACAGATGGACTATCCCGGTTAACAAATGCCAAATAAATAAAAAGGATTGAAGTTGCTAAATAATAACAGACATTTGAGTTTTAGATGTCATATCCTTTAGAAAAATGCATACTAACACAAATCCTGTTTTTCTACAATTATTACATTCATGAAAGCAATATTTATAATCCGTCCCTATTTATTTTAGGCTTTATCAAGATTTCTTGCACTAAGAGGTTGAGGTATGCATGTGTGAGAGTGAAATGCCCTATTTAGAGTTAGCAGGTGGAATTTATTTTCACATACATTTTCAAGGAATTGTGAGCTTCAAGGGAAGAGATGTTTACTGTTCATGCTGTCTGCTTAAAATGTGCAACTGTTTTGTTTAGCAAATGGTATCACTGTTGTGGTGCAGAATGTCAAAACAGTCTTAGTAGCATAGCAGGTAGCATACTTGCATCTTGATGTAGAGGGCTGTAGGTTCTACTCCCACCACATGTAGATTTGTATTTTAAGGGGGTGGAGTGCTGCAGTCCTGAGTATGTCCTCCTTTGGATGAGATGCCTAGTAACTATGAACCTGTGTTTCCGCTTGCCACTTATTCCTATTGCAATATACAAGCTTAGCATCGTTTTTAAATGTAACATAGACAATTTATTGTTTAAGGGCAGTAGGCAATGAATTTGTAGATGAAACACTGAAATATAAAGCTGTTTTCTAGCAACAACCTCTCCATTAGTTTCAGATCTCTTTAATGTGAAATTATTCAGATGACTTTTACTTCTGCAGAGATTGTGCATATTGACTGATATTGGTAGATTGTAATGATAGACGTTTAAGTGGCCTTTTATGGTTGAAATGTTCTGAATTGGGCAATTTGTCATTATTGGTTCATATGTTTTGTTTCATTGCTTAATGGAAAAAATTTTCAAAACTATAAAACACACTCTAAGTGGTGCTGTATAAAAAAGGGATATAATTCAGTTATTATATATTATAATTAATACAATCAGGAAGGTGAATCAAAGCAGTTATGCATGGTTCTGAAATGTGTGCAAGGGGCCTATGATTTGAAAACAGTCCAAATGTAAACTTAACCTGCCACTGGCCAGATGCATTTTCTTTGAATGTGGGTTTAAATGCTGTTTCAGTGCATGCGAGTTTCAAAGGTAGAGAAGTTTTAATGCTAAGTCTGTTTTCATTGTAAGACTATTGCTTTGTTTAAGTTTAGGAAATGTCTATCAGTGTTTGTGCGATAAAATAAGAGGTTACTAAGCTATTGGCCCTGAGGCCCTAAAATTTGAAATAAAAGTTGAAAATTAAAACCAAGTATCTGTAATCATTGTAGAAGTAATCCATAAAACAGTATGCACACAGAGAGTTTTGAACAGTGTTTATGGCAACTGGGGAGAAATAGCCAAGTAATGGGATACTGGAATGGCTGCGTGTGTATGTTGGGGGGGGGGGTTGAAGGGGGTGGGGTTTGGGGGTGGTGCTTTGAAGGGGCTGGGGTTGGGGTGGTGCTCCAGGTTTGCACCCCCCTGCAAAAACGCCTGTGGGCTCCCTTGGCCCCCACACCTCCCTACTTAAATATACCAACTCCAAGATTGCACCACAGTGGAGGAAATGGCAAAGTCCAGAAAACGGCCCAGCATTTTTTTTCCCTGGGGAAAAAAATCACTGTTCCGAGTATTCAGGATTTTCAGCTTTCTCCTAAAAGAGAGTCGATAAATCAGCGTTCACTTTTTTAAGCATTCTCTGATTTAATATAGACCCTTGTTTTTACTGTATGATGGATTAAAGTTGGGAGTGGAACTGTCTCTGCTGAAAAGAGGGTCTTTGCTTTTTTTTTTCTCCAGGAAAAGAAAAGGTGCGCCAAAGATGCCCTCCCATATTACTTCCATACCTGGGTTACTGGAATTCATTTAAATGTTAGGTGTCTGAATTAGACTGCCACACAGAGACTCAGAAAATCATATTGGTGCCACTTTTCACATGCTAATTTTGAGTGTATATGTTGTTATGTTTAACTACATGCTTTATTTGTTACTTGTACCATTCATTTGTTGAATCATCTAGTAGCTAGACACATATGGGAATGTGCACAGATCAAAAGAGGGTGCATTAATTCCTAAAGCACCAAATGCCTGTCTTGAATATAATATTGTTAAATGATTTCTTCATTGGACGCCATTTGTTTTCTCAGCAATAATAAAATGCCTTACTGGACCAAGGACCAAATCCAAAAATGCAAAATATAAAATAAAAAGAAGCCCACCAGGCTGGAGTGGATACTGACAAACTTTAATACCACAAAACAATAAAATATTGAATAAAAACAGGTGAGTGCTTTTGCGGCACTTCCGCTTCATCAGACCATAAAGAAACGGATGCAACAAGTTTAAAATACAATACTACCACCAATCAAATAAAGATGTCCAGGCACATGACACTATACCTTCACACTACTCAATGATGCAAGCCCCTCTTCTTAAGGGCTGGTTTTAAAGAAACAGTTCCATTTAGACCAGGAGGGGAGCTTGCCCTAAAATCTAAAATCCATCTGAGTTCTATGTACTCCGTCTCATTAATAATATCACCTTCCCTTACATCCTTGCTGACCTGCAATACTAAACATTTAAAGTGGTGAGTATCACCAACTTCCAGAATATGTTTAGACAGTGCATTAGTGTCTTTTCTATTGCGCATATCATTAACATGTTCCATTACTCTTTCTTTTAGCGTACGGTTAGTTTTGCCATTGTAAAATTTATCACAGACTGTACACTGTGTACAATAAACTAAATTCATATCCGTACAGTCTGCATAAAACCAAAATTCTATACAGTCTTTAGTTCTGGGATGCTGAACAGATGTAACAGACCATATATACTTGCAAGCCTTGCACATTCTACAGGCATAAGTACCTCTACTTTCAGATTGTAGTATATTAAAATTAGTTCATTTGTAACATAGTCTCTGCTTCAAATTTTTATTGTACTTAAAAGTAAAGTGCGAGACTTCACCTACAATTTCTCTAATGCCATCATCAGCCAGAAGTATTGG
This sequence comes from Protopterus annectens, assembly GCF_019279795.1. Taxonomy (NCBI): domain Eukaryota; kingdom Metazoa; phylum Chordata; order Ceratodontiformes; family Protopteridae; genus Protopterus; species Protopterus annectens. The sequence goes on along the minus strand of NC_056727.1, from coordinate 925,137,101 downwards.
CCAATTCTTCTTAACTATATCACACACTCTGTTTACATCACTTGAGTATGTTAATGTCACTCTATTCAAATTATTCAACACACTAATTGATTCACTTGCTATGTCAACCACTTGTCTATCAAAAAATAAGGTTTAATTTGATTACAATTGGCCTGTTCATAGGTTCATAGGTAGGTACTAGGCTATTGGCCCTAGGGCCTATATAAGTCTAGCCAAAAAGTTACCCTGGCTTTCACCACCCAAGAAAATTATTTTCCTGTGCCCCTGTTGAGCAAAGCCACAGAAGTGATCCCCGGGGTAAATTTTCTATCTCCCATCCAATCATCAAGATTTTTCTTGAAGAGTGCTAATGAGGAGCTTTGTTTGATATAGATAGGTAGTTTGTTCCAGAGTATGGGAAGTCTCTGGGACAGGAATCTATCCCTCCAGCATGTTCTGTTTATTGTGGTAACAAGGTTTAGGTCTCTAGAGCGTGTAGCTCGGAGGGAGTGGGATTTCTTTAAGTTCAGCATGTCCAACAGCTCTGGGTTTGACATAGCTTTGTATGTTAGGCAGAGATCGCTTCTGAGTAGGTGATATGCAACAGAGTAAAGCTGGAGTTTTTTGAGACGGTCTGCATAGGGCATCTGTTTGAGGCCAGTAATCCTCTTTGTCAGGTATTTCTGTGGTCTTTCTAGTTGCTGTAGATGTCTTGTGAGGTACATACCAAAAGGGGCACTGTATTCTATAAAGGGTCTAATGAGTGATGAGTAGAAGGGAACAATGACCTCTTTTTTCCTGGATGAGAAACCTTTTGTGATGAGGTGTGCTACATAGAAGGATTCCCTGATTACTGTGACAATGTGATTATCAAAGGAGAGACTACTGTCCCCCTGTGTCCCAAGGTCTCTTATCACACTTTTGGTGTTAAGTAGACTACCACATGGTGGTAGTCCATGGGTACAGAGTTTTTACCAAAAGGGATGACAATGCACTTTTTGGCATTGAGCTTGAGGCCATGGTTTTGACACCAGGCTTCTGTCTCAGTGAGGCCCTTTTGTAGGATGTCCACATTGTTAGGAGTTTTGATTATGGTTCCTAGTTTGCAGTCATCTGTGAACTTTGTTAGCCAAAGACCTTCTGTGTTAGCCTGTACTTCAGAGAAGTAGATACCGAACAGGAGAGGACCCAGGACTGGACCCTGTGGTACTCCACTTGTCACTGGTCTGAAGTCGGATTTGGAGTTTGCTACTTTCACATTCTGGGTTCTGTCAGTGAGCCAGTTGGCAACCCATCTTGTAAAGGATTTATACCTAGTTTAGTGAGTTTATCTATAATTCCAGAGTGGGGGGTGGTGTCGAAAGTCTTGGCGAGATCTAGATAGGCTGTGCTCTCTCAATATCTCTTGTTTTATACCCTCGCTCTAAAAGTTCTGTGCGCAAAGTATCAAGTGCCTTAAGCCGAGAAGCCTGGTCAGTATGTAGTCGCATTACCCTAAGTACTTGGTTCTTAACCACATTTCTGTGTATATGCCGAGGGTGCATGCTAGTATTGTGCAGAATATTATTCTTTCTGCATGGTTTCCTGTACATACTGGTAGTTATTGTGCCTAAACTCTCCTTGTTTACCTTGACATCTAAAAAATCTATGCTAACCAATGAATGAAGCATAGTAAATTTAAGAAAGGTGGTACTATTTTGCAAGTACTGAACAAATTTGACCAGCATATCATATCGGCCTTGCCAAACAAAGAAAACATCATCCACGAAATGTCTATAAAATTTCACACATTCAATAAACCAAGGGTCAGTAAACACTGACTGTGATTCCCAATAAGCTAGGACAATGTTAGCATAAGAACTGGCACATGGCGTACCCATTGCAACTCCTAGCTTTTGCAAGAAATAATCTGTTTCAAAAATAAAAACATTATTCTCCAATATTAGCTCTAAAAGGGCACAGATCAATAATTCTACCTTAGAACTAGAGAAGGTGCTATTCATTGTCAAGAACATTCTGACATTTTCAGACACCACATCATTCAGAATATTTGTAAAAAGCGAATTGACATCCAGGGTTACAAAAATAACATTGCTAAAATCTCCCAGCTCTCTAGACCATAGGTATAAATCCTGAAAAAACTGCTTAAAGTCTTTCAAAACCCTGTCAGTTGATGCCAAGATCAAACTAAGTTGTTGCTCCACATAGATAGATTGGTTTGGTCAACCAACCTCTACCTGAAACTATTGGCCTATAAGGAGGGTTGACACAATCCTTATGGACCTTCGGCAGGCCATAAATGACAGGGATCTTTGGATGGTCCACTGAAAAATAACTATATAGACCATAATATATTTGATTAATCATTAAAAAGTCATACAAGTAAAAATTAAACCTATTAATAATGCCCATAATTTGATACCTTTGCAGCTTCATATACACTGCCTCATCATTCAGCATCGCAAATATTTTCTCAGTATAAACATTCTTGTCCAGCAACACTATTCCACCACCTTTATCAGATGATCTGATGATAAGTTGTTGTGCCTTTGTTAACTCATTCATTGCTATAACCTTTTTTGGTGTTAGATTATAGAAAACATTACCATCATACTCCTTAGAGAAACACTCCCTCAGGTCTTGCTCACATAAATTAATAAAAGCATCAATAGAGGGTATAGACTCGGGTAAAAACACTTTTTTTTTAAAAACATCACACATTTCAGTTCTATCAGGAAAAACAACTTTAAGCATGACATTTCTTGCAAATAATTTAAGGTCCAAGAAAACATCAGTCAAATTAGTTCTGGTAGCTGGTACAAAAGACAAACCTCTGTTAAGCACTGCGACTTGCTCATCAGTCAGTACAAAAGAAGAAAGGTTAAAAACCAGATCACCTGCTACCGATTGTTGAGGTCTGTTTTCCTCTTCTTCATAAAAGGGTCTGACCCCATCCTCGATCTCCCCTGTCTGCTGCATGAGTGCCCTTTTCACTTCTTCTGCCTTATAGACAGTGTTGTCTGTAAAAAACAGAGCCCTCAGATGCAGAGCTACCTAAAGGTTCAGTACCTGTGACTGGAAGGCTAGCATTAGCTCCGGGCCATATTTTAGGTTTCATGTCAGGTAAAGTGTATCCTGACAGGCCCACTTCACCGCTAGAGTTATTGGTATTGTGTAAACTTAAGTTTCTCCATCATTAGAAACCTGTCGCACAGTTCCACCAGTTAAATTCCATCCAGCTCCAGTAGATGACTCAGTCTGTTGCAGAAGATTACTGCTCCCACTTTGCTGTATGTACGCGTTCATCCTATCACGCCCTTCTGGTAGGGAACCTCCTCCTTGACGTGGTGCTTCCAGTGTCAGGTGAACCACATCCTCTGTATCTTTTCCCTGAATCCTTGTAGACTCATCTTTCAGCCAAGAAAATACATGGCCTTTCTGAAAGACCATAGAATCTCTCTGTAGTTTTTTTAAATTTATCTTTCTGCAGCTTGCACTCGCATAGAGAAATACTACATATCAATTTGTCAATCCTTTCAGTAAACACACTTTCAGGAAAGGATTCATGTAATGCAGAGAACATTACATTAATTTCCTTACGTAGCGATTCCTCTTCTGGGTGGAAAAAATCAATAATAAGAAGCATATAATCCAAACTAAGTTGCAGGTTCAGCATCTACCATTGCTTTAAGAGTTCTGGGTAGCTATCCTCTTAACAGGGCATTTTGAGAACACGCAACCCTCTGGGGATGATTTTATGATGTAATGCTGCTTCCAAATGGAAGAGCTGCCACTGCAGATGCTTATGTTTATACATTTTGTCCTCCAAAGCCCTAGTGGCCATACGAAACTCACTCATAAAATGCCTTACAGGACCAAGGACCAAATCCAAAAAAGCAAAATATAAAATAAAAAGACATTCACCAGGCTGGAGTGGATACTGACAAACTTTAATACCAAAAAACAATAACATATTGAATAAAAGCAGGTGAGCACTTTCTGTTTTCTTTCTGATTCCTTCTCTGTGTCCTGTACTCTGCTAATAAACTAGCAGATATAGCTGTAGGCATATATCTCAACAAGCAGCATTAATGCAGAAATAAACAGTGTTTATTGGTGGAGCAGGGGATAGGGCAGAATGCTTTCCTTGATGGGAACGTAGGATAAAAAAGTGAAAGGCTAATGTACATGAATACTGCAAACTCAAAGTTATGAGCTTTGATTACACTAATTGCCTTATATTCTTGGCATATTGGAATTGTCATGGCAACCATTTGAAAGACTTATAAATGAAAGTATGTAAATTGTTATAATGACAGGCTTGCCCAGATGAATCCTGTTAACCCGCTGTAGTGTGTAAATCTGCTAATAAACAGTTGCTGTACACAGTCAGCTTGGATACAGCATATATAGCTTGTGATCTTTTTTGAAATAAACTTCAGTTTTGTGGGCTAACATCAAAATGCAACAAAGCAATTACAGACCTAACTTTGACAGGGAAGTGCTGCATAATGAACCAAGCTCATATCATTTACTTGTAACTCGAGTGTTGGAGAGACTGTACAGCCTATAAGCAAATGCATCACAAACTAAAACAACAACAAAAGTTTTTTAAAGGAAAATAAGCCAACAAGCACCTTCCACCCCATTCACTTTATTCCACTCCAAGGTTGCTGCACTTCAGAAGAAGAGTGTGTAGCAACACACACACAAAGCAAAGTCTGTCCTGCTCTATCTCTGGGAAGCTACAATCTCAGAGAACTCATGTTGCTTTTACAATTAAGTGAGTTTCAGCACACAGTCCCTCACATAGTAAAGTTTGAATACAAGTGATTTAGTACTGAGCAATAGCAAATATCCATGTTCCCCTTATTGTTGACACTTTTTTAACTGTACATTTATAATTTATCGTTTTATTTGTTTACTGTGTCAATTTTGTTGTTACACAGATTTAGAAAAAGAAGCACAACTAAACAGTCAAGTTTTCTACGCAACCACAAACTAACATTATTAAAATATAATAATCGTTTAAGAGTTGTTTGTCATTTCTAATTTCATTCACAAGGTACAGCCTATACAGTTCACAAGACTATCACAATTTGGTTATGACGCCAACCAGTAAGATCATCAGTAGCAAAACTTATATTTATAGTGTTCTAGCTTTCACAGCTGCCAAATCTCAGTCAGTAACAATCACTTATTCTGGTATTAGAGTTTAATACACACAAATGATGCAACAAACAACAGACAACTAACATTTTTACTAGTATTACTCACATTTTCATATTGGATTCCAATACATACATTTAAAAAATAGGCAATTTTATTTCATTTTGAGTGAATAAGTGAAGAATTCATATTTTGCTTTCTAATTCAGTTTGCTGATGGTCTGAAATACAGTCAAACACAGAAGATGTAAATAAGCAACAGAGTAAGAGAAAGTACAATTTTATAAGTAAACTTACTGCAGACCTATGCTGCAGTAACATGAAACAGCATGGGACAGCCTGGCAAGGATCAGACCAAGCTGGATGGTTTTCCAAAGCTTATGGCTCCTTCCACACACCCAGCCACTTAAGTTTACAAGGTTTGCAGAGAAAACCAGTGGCTATGCACCAAATAATATAGTTTTAGTCTCATAAGAAAGGAAGGCTACAGCCTGCCAAACAAGAACATAAAATTAAAAGACCTAACACCCTGGGAAAAAGTAGCAACAAAACAAGGGGATCGAGGGAGGGAGTGGCTACTGTAGCAGCAATCTATTACACAGTGGTACTATGTTCTTCTTTAGATCACTGCTGCAGTAACCTTAAGCTTTGTGTCAAATAATAGAGCTTATTGAGTAAGGGAGAATGAAGCTGGATAAGAGTCCAGGATCCCTTGAAGAATAGCCCTAGCAAAGCTTGCTCTAGACCTAGGGAGGGAATCTAGTTTGTAGTGTTTAGGAAAAGTGTGCATTGAACACCAAGTTGCTACCTCTAGAATGTTTCTGGAGTCCACCCCTTTCCAAAAATCTACATAAGTAGCCAGGGCTCTAGTACAGTGGGCTGTGACCTTGTCTGTAAGTCACTTGTGGTAAGGATGATAACAGGTATTAGCCTGAGATAATCATTCTAAAATTGTCTGTTTAGAAACTAGTTGTTCTTTCTTCTTACCTTTTTTATTTATTTCTTTTTTTATTGCATTTGTTGACCAGGATGGTCCAACTGAGTGCAAGACCCTTTTTTAGTAGAGGCCCAGGAGAAAAGTTCCACAAAGATAAGATACATTGATAGAGAAAATAGACAAGCACATACAGAATATGCCCTGACTTTCAAGGTGAGTTGAGCAGTTCCATAAACACAAGGTACATAAGCCACAGAAGGTATATGGGAGTACATTAGAGAAGATCTGAAGTAAATTAGGGTGAGATATGTAATATTGATTTCAATCTGATAAAATACAAGGAACATCTCTAATATTTAAGACAACAAACATAGACACGTATACTATATGTAAATGAGATTAGCTTTTAATCGTATGTTAAAGGAGTTTAAAATAAAAAGAAGATAGTTAAGATGGTGGGAAATTCTACAAGAAAAGAGAAGAGGAGAAAGTGAGAGTAGCGGAGGATAAGAGATATTTTAGTGGAAGTGTGGCAGCTAGAAGCAGTGACAGTATACAGACTATTAAAATGCAGTTTTAGGTGGAATATAAATGCATGCCAGTGTAATTCTCCTCCCTTGCCAGTAGCCCCATAGTACTACAAATATGCCACTATTATCTTTTTTACCCTCTTCCATCACTATTGGAGCTCCAGTTGCAATTAATATAAGTACTCCCCTTTTCCTTTGTCCCAGACATTTCACTGAATAGCTATCCTAGAAATCTTTCTTAATGAAATTCACATGCTTATTTTTTTCCAAATGCGCCTCCTGTAGTATAACTTTTTGCACTCTACATTTTTAATATAGTTCACTACTCTCTTTTTTGTGGGTAGACGTGAGACCATTTATGTTTAAAGATAATATAGAAAGTGTTGTCATTATTTTAAGAAGGTATTATTTCCACCTATTATTTGTAATAACTTTTTTTAAATCTCTAGTTCCAGCTTTTGTGTTACATGCATACAGTAATGTTTGGTGGGTTGATCTTTCATAGAGCTGTTTCTTGTCATATCCATTTGAACGTATGTCACATCTTACAAAACCTTTTGTTTTAGTGAAAGCCCTCAAAAAAAACACACACACATAACATCTCTAAAACCTATCAACTTAATACTAACATACACAACTGTATACATCCTGAAATATTGAAGTTTAACCCTTCTAATAGCAACAATTCTCCCAGACTGACAGCTACACTCACCGACTTGGATTAATCTATAAGAAAGGGTATCCATGCTATACACATGGTACAGTATGTGCTTCTACTAAGAACATTCTGTTTTTATCTTATCCTTATTCCTCTCCCAGATTGGGAAAAATACTTGAATGCTTTCAGAAGACATTATCTCTTAGACATTGAAATAAAGCCTTATCCGTTTCTATTACCTCTTATCAGATTGTCTCCAGGGAGACATGAGAACCAGATACACAGTTGCTTCTACAAGCACTCATTTATTTGCTGGAGGAAATGTTTTATTATATTACGAGTTCTTTTTATTTATTTGCTTCCCCTTAAAACCTGTTGCAAGATCAAGCCAAGGGCCTTAATGCAGTCATCCCCTATGCAGCAGTAAGAAAAAGCACATCAGTTTTCTTGTACCATGTTCTTTTGACCAGACTTTTTTTTACATTGCAGTGCCTGCATTTCTTAAAACTGTACAAGGAGAATGAAAGAAGGAAAAAAGGGGGCACCTGTTTACTTTAATATCCCTATTACATTCTACAATAACCAAGAAAGTTTTTCTTTATAGCATGGAGATTAAGTCACTCATAAAATTTCTACTGTTAAGAATAAAATTATGTCTTACTTACATTTAACTCTTTCTTTCCTCTTCCCCTCTCCTAAATGTTTTTCTAAACATTAATGGCATGAAGTAGATATGGTTTGGAGTCCTCTATAAGTCTAACAAAGTCAAAAAAGTGCAGTATTTCCAGGTTTTCTTGTTCTGTCATGTTTTACAAATATAATTAATGGTTTGTAACCCATATTTATTTGTCTACTTCTAAGCTGCTGATTTTCTTCCTGTTGTTCTCCATCTCCCAAATGCCATATCTGCTTCATTTCCAATGTACTCCCAGTTCTTCAAGTCAACTCTTGTGCTTTTTTTTCTGTCTCTCAAGCATTTTACTTTGAAACACTGGAAAAGGTTTCACTGGTATGGTCTCTCTATGGGCTTTATTACCAGAAGAAAAGAAACAAAATCTCCTTTTGTTTCATAGCTAACTTTTTGTTGGACAAACTTTAATATTTCCTCCTTTGGCATATTCTGCATCAAAAAATGATTTTGACCTTCCAGGAAAGAATAATATGAAAACTATTTGCATACAACAGCTTGAATCTCACTCCTGCTTCTTGGCATTCCCTGATTACTGGAATAAATGTACTCCTCTTCTGAGTGATGTGCAGAGAGTAATCAATTTCCACACTCTACTGTCTCCCACTTTTAGTACTTTGTCCTTCTGCTACACTGTTGGCAGTATCAACTCTTTCTGCTGGTAGAATTGCATCTTTACTATTAAAGATCTAGGTTGCTTTCTCGTAACCAGGTTTGGAGCATACACAAAATGTGCCCTTTCAATTAACAGCTCCTGTTGTGGAATACAAGTCCAGTTGCTTATTTGTGCTTTCATAAAATTAATACAGTCTATTCCTTCCAGCTTCTCTCATACGCAGAAAACCTCAGTTTTTTCCTACATGCTCTGTCCTCTAATTCTATTATTTTTTGAAACATCTCTTCTTGAGCAGTTTCATATTTAGTCAGCCTTTTATTCATTTCATCCTCTGATTGTTTCCACTTTTATCATGTCATCCGAATATCCATTTAAAACTACTTCTATTTTTTCCAGGCTTTTGTTATTTAAGTTTTTATACTCCTGTTTCATTGATTTTAATCAATTCTGACTACATTTAACTTATTTTTCCTGTAGGTTACTGGAAGTCGTGTCTTGCACCAAAGCTGTAGCTTGCACTGCTTTTTTGCTGAACAGCTGTAGAATTCTTCCCAGTCAGTGTTTTTACTCACCTTTTTGATTGATTTTTCAGTTTCTCTGAATTTCTTTTTTGCTGGCACCCAGGTAGTGCATTTACTAGTCAGTTACTGAAATTTACTCAAAAAAGGCAAGTTCCCTGGCTATTTTTTCTGAGTTTCTGTTTTCACACTGGTAGAGCTGAAATTAAGTTGTTACTCAGTGTGCAGCCATCTTGGAAGTCTTCACAGCCAATATGGGCATAGCCTTGATCTGGATAAGTGGGATTTAAGAAGGGACTTAAAGGTATAATTTTTTTCATGCTTAAGAGAGAGAGAGGAATAGAATTCCAGGCTGTGGCTAGATAATAGGGAGAAAGCTTGTCTCCAAAATGTTTTTTTTTTTATTTGGAAGTGAGTAAAAAGAATTTAATAGTGCAGCACAGGGATCTCTGCAGAGAATATTTATGGATGAGAGTGATGAGAGATGGGCAATTATTTGTGCAGTAAATGAGCTTCTGTATGATTAGACATTGTAGTGAGGGGATTCTAACCAATTTAGTTCCTTGAGTCATAGGTATTGGTGGAGTCTGTGTTGGTGCTTGGCAGCTTGTCTATGATAATATTGTTTTAGTTTAGTTAGTTGTGTTGCTTGTAGGTTTGTGAATGTGAGAGCTATATACAGAAGGGAAGAGAGGAGTGTAGTGGCTAAGTGTTTTCTGGTGGTGTTTATCAAGAACTGTTTGACCCCGTAGAATGAGCCTAGATTATGGTGATTTTTTTTTTCATAATATGTTGTAAATGGTAATCAAATTTCATATTACCAACAATGTAAACACCCAATAAATTTGTGTGGGAGACTAGCACAGTTTTGGTGTTTTTAGTTGAGAGTATCTGGAAGGTATTTTTTTCTGCTGAGAAGTTTTTAGGGGTGAAAAGGAGGCGCTTGGTTTTGAAGGGTTTGAGGTGTTATTGACATATTACATACAAATATTTACATACATAAAAATATTTCAAACACAGGCATTAACGCCCTTCTAGTTTGCCAATATACCAAAACACTTGTTTCCATAAGTGTCCAGGCTGTTCTTAAAAATATCTAAACTGGTACTTGCTTTAATGTAATTTGGTAGTCTGTTCCATGCATCAGCTACTCTGTCAGAGAACCATTTAGTGTATTTCTCATTCCTATGGAATCTTCTACATAAGTTGTCTGATGATTCTATAGTGCTTTTTGATAACCCCAAACATTCCCAGAGGTAGTTGTCTCTAAATACCCTATATACCTGAATAAGATCTCCTCTTAGATATTTATGAGACACTGTACATGTTCAGATATGTTACTCTTTCATAATAACTTAAATTTTCACATCCATGTATGCTCTTGGTATATTTCTGCCGTACTCTTTCCAATTTACTCATGCTTGTTTTCTTATACGGTTTCCAAATTGTTATTCCATACTCAAGTTTGGGTCTAATGTAACTAATAAACAATGACTTCATCATTTCTGATTTCCTAGACTTTATAAATCTTTTTATACAACCTATAATTCTATAACTATCATTATCCAATTGGTTGATATGATTAGAAAAACTTATAGCTGGAAGTATCCATATACCCAGGTCCTTAAATAAGTCTACAGTTTCAATCACTGTGTGCTGTATTAAATATTCACCTTTCAGTTTATGTCTCCCAAATCTCATATGTTTAGTTTTTGATGTATGTATCAGCATATTATTCTCGTGTTCCCAAATACTCAATTTATTCAAGTTATTTTGCAGACATGCCTTATCAGTAACACATGTAATCAGTTTACCCAATTTTAGGTCATCTGCATTTAGACTGTAGAACACCTCAGATGAAAAAGTTAAGTCTGAAAGATACAATCTAAACAAGTAAGGGCCCAGGACAGAGCCCTGTGGGACACCCTGACTGTAACCAAGAATTTTACTTGTCCAGTTGCTGTATGATACTTGCCATGTCCTATTTGTAAGCCATGAAGCTTTACATCTTATCAAGTGTACATCAATACCTAGTTGTTCTAATTTATTGATCAGTGTTTTGTGCATGACCCTGTCAAATGTTGAAGTTAAATCTATATAAATTACATCACACCAGAATTTTTCATTCATAGCTGTTATTATGTTGTTATAGAACATCATGTTACAGGTGGTAATATATCTATTTTCAAGATATGCATGCTGCTGTATGGTTTCAAGTCCCAACCTATCCAGTTCTGACAATAACTTATCCAATATTACCTTCTCCATTATTTTTCCACAACATGAAAGTAGACTTAAAGGTCTATATGACTCTGGCTTTGTCCTACTCCCCTTTCCCTTAAAGACAGGTTTAATAAACTCATGTTTCCAATCTTCAGGAATCTCCCCAAATTTATATGACCTACTGAATAATAGATATAATAGTACCATAAGTTCTTGCTGAAGTGTTCTTAGGTCATTTTTACTTTTTGTTTGGATCCAGTTTGTGCAGTTCTTTTTCACTATAATCTAATTTGATTACAGTATCTGGGGTAACTTCCGCAGTGGTGCAGTGGTAGCATTGTTGCCTCACAGCAAGAGGTTCTCCCGTTCGATTCTCGGCTGGAGTGCGGGGAGTGCCTTCTGTGTGGAGTCTGCATGTCCTCCCCGTGGTTGGGTGGGCGTTCGAAAGACATGCGTAAATGGGCGTGCCTTAGTTGAAGGTTGAATGTCGAGCTGGCACCTTGGCATTTATGAAAATCTACTGCCAATCATTAGTGGACCGGAGTTCTGCTGTGGTGACCCCTAACCGGGAAAAGCCGAAAGATAACAACATCTGAGGTTACCTGGATATCACTATGGTTATCATCATTTTGTGGAGCCAAACTGTTTTACATAAGATTTTGTAAATATATCTATAAGCTGTTGTGTCTGAGAATAAAATGTAGAATCTGCACACAGTTAATCAATTTGCATGTCTTTACTCCTTCCACATCTTATGTATCCATAAAAATGTTTCCTATTATGCTCAATATCTTTATATAAATTTTCTTCAAAATGTTCTTGATTTTGTCTCACACTATGTTTAATCTGTTTGTCCAGCTTGTTTATTTCAGTTTTCAAAGTTGTAGTTCCACCTCTCTTCCATTTCTTATATTTTTTGTCTCTCACCATAATCAGATATCTTGTTCTTATGGAAATATATCCCCCTGACGTCGTATGCCTAGATCCTGATGTTAAACATTTTTTTGTTTTTTTACACTCAAGTTTCTCTTTCAAAACTTTTAACCTTCCAGCTGCAGTTTTTCTACTGAACACCTCACTCCAGTTAGTTTTACATAGTGACTGTTTTGCTTCCATATAATCTGTAATTAACCTTCTGTGCATTCGTTTAGATTTCAGTTTGGCTGAATTCTCTAGCAACAAATTAACCTTTATAACCCCATGATCACTGCACATCAATGGTGGTAAAACTTGACTTGAAGTAACAGTAATTTCTTTAGGAACACAAACAATGCCTAGTATGTTCCGTCCCTTGGTAGTTTTTTTTTACAATCTGAAGCAATTGTTGTTACTGAATATACGTTGAGAATAATTTCCTTATTAATGCTGTTGAATCAATATTATTCCACTCCGTTTCTGGTAAATTTAAGTCCCCAGCTAATATTATTCTTCCCTCCTGTTTTTCATGCAAGAAATGTATGAATTCTTCTAAGTCATCTGCACTTGACTTTGGTGGTCTATACACTCCAGTAATTGTAATATGTTCCAGGGTTGTCTTTATTGTCACAGTTACACAGTGTATAGTATTGGTATTATCATTGAACATGTAATAATCACAGGTCTCATAGGTATCTTTAATCCCTATCATAACACCTTCAACTGATTTTTTTGTTAGCATGTCTGTTACAGTAAAAACATTTGTAACCTGACAGAACTGGTTTCCAGTCATTGTTCTTTAACCATGTTTCATAAACAATAACAACATCAGTCTTGTGGGAACATAGCAAATTATCCAGTAAAACAAACTTTATTATTAATACTCCTAGCATTACAAACCATCAGAGCTGCATCAAATGTTGCTATCTGTCATTCAAGGGGGTGAAATATTTGTCAGCATGGAAGGAGATGGTCAACAGACCAATATGCTTTGCTAGGGATGGTCTGCACATCTCCCATCTAGGCTTTTGAATATCAGCTAAAACATTGTCTTCCCCATAGTGCCTTTTTAGGCAATGTCAAACTGAAAGTACTTCCAACATAGCAAATCAAAACCAAGAAAATCTAAAGGTATTACTGCTCAATGCTAGGAGTCTAAACAAAAAACTCCACTCCCTAGAAGCTCTAGTTACCCTAGAGAATGCTGATGTCTGTGCAGGCACTGAGACATGATTTAAAGCCGCACACCAACAGTGCAAAGTTATAATGCCTTCCATACATTTAGCCCAGCTACTTCATAGGCAGGGACTAAAGGTGGAGGTGCCTCTATTTGCATCAAAAATAAATATACTTCAAGGCTGGTCAAACAGGACAATGCACTTGAGTTGCTCCATGTTCAAATCACTATAGGCAAAAGCCAATACCACTTCCTTGGAAGCTATAGGTCCCCCTCCATGACCCAAGAAACCCATACCATGTTTTCAAACTAATTAGAAGCATTAACCATCCAACCCAATACCATATTCATGGGTGACTTTAATTATCCCTCTATTAACTGGGAATCCTATATGACACCAAACGTATATGCACAGAGATTCCTGGATTTTGGAAACACAAACTCCCTGGACAGATAGTCAATACACCAAGCAGGGGTGTAACCATACTGGATCTGGTCCTCATTAATACAGGAGAATGCTGCACACCCCCTACTGTAATGCCTTCCATGGTATGGTCAGACCACAAAATGGTCTCCTTTGAAGTAAAAATAAAACCCGGACCCCAAGCTAAACCTGGAATATTCAGGAACTATTCTAAGGCTAACCTGCTATTAAAGTGAGAGCCTGGCAAAATTTCAAGCCCCCATAAACCTTGAGAACACTGCTGTCTGTGCAGAACTGTTCACAGAAACCCTGTACAAGCATGTTAATAGCTGCATAGAGTCAGCTGTACCTAGCAGGAAGAAGTACAAAACTAACTCAAAACACAAGCCACCCTGGTGGAATCACAAAATCAATAGGCTGTATAACAGGAGGAAGAAAATCATGGCAAAAATTAGGAGGTGCAGCACCCACCAGGATAAAAGCACTCTCATCAAACTAAACAAACAACTCAGAGGACAAACAAAGTCTACTAAAGCCAAAGTTGAGGTAAGTTTAACCTCCAAAGCCAAGGACAACCACAAAGCATTCTTTAGCTATGTCCACAACCTCAAATGCAATACACGATTGTGTGCAGAGCTCATTGTAAATGGAGCCACCTATACTGAGCCAGAAGATATAGAAAACCTCTTGGCTGATATATTCAGCTCCAACTTTACTCCTCTCTCCACCTCAACCTTCCCTCATGAAATTTCATCAAATATAACTCCCCCTACTATTACTAGGGAACAAGTCCTTAATGCTTTCTCTAAGACAAAGAACACTGCATCAATGAGCCCAGACAATATCCCAAGACGCCTTCTAAATAGCATGAAACATGACCTATCAGGGCCTCTGGAATTACTATTTAACTGTAGCCTACAAACAATCTTCGTACCTCATGAATGCAGAAATGCAACAGTCATCCCTTTGCACAAAGGTGGGTCATCTAAAGATCCTGGAAACTACAGACCCATAAGTCTCACTAGTCTTATATGTAAAGCCATGGAAAGAATTATCATGGAGATGATCAATAGAGATATAGTAAACATCCAGACACTGTTTGGTTTCGTCAATGGCAGATCATGCCTACTCAACCTGGTGGACTTCTTTGAGAAGGTCACCAAAGCAATGGATGAGGGCAAATATTTTACATTACCTACCTTGACCTGGCCAAGGCATTTGACATAATACCCCACTCAGGCATTGTTGACAAACTCAAGAGGATAGGTACAAACCCATATGTCACCCAGTAGATAGCCAACTGGCTCACAGATAGGACTCAGGAAGTTAGAATTGGGGAGTCCACCTTTACAAAGAGGCCAGTGACAAATGGAGTCCCTCAAGGATCAGTCTTTGGACCACTCCTTTTTGGCATTCACTTCTCAGAAGTTGAGGCCAATGACAATGGTCTCTGGCTGGCAAAATTTGCAGATGATTCCAAATTAGGAGCTGTCATTGAATCTCACACTGACACGAATGTTGTCCAGGAGGGGCTGACACAGACAAACAAATGGTGTCAGAGCCATGGACTAAAACTAAATTCCAGGAAATGCATAATAGTATCCTTTGGGAAGTTATCCATCCCTGGTAACTATCAGATTGACAACACACCCCTTAGAGTTGACCCAGTAGTCAAGGACTTAGGGACGCACATAGATAGTAATCTAGCCTTTGACCATCATGTGTCTACAGTGGTGAGGAAATCATTTTATGTTGTGCAACTTATAAACAAAGGTATGGCATCTAAGTCCAAGGAAGTCATTGCTCCACTGTATTTGGCATTCATCAGACCTATCATTGAGTACAATGCTCCCTCTGGTATGTACCTAACCAGGCATATCCAACAATTGGAACATCCACAGAGGTTCCTCACTAAAAGAATACAGGGCATAAGTAAAATGTCCTCTGCAGACCACCTCAAGCCCTTATCCCTGTATTCTGTCTCCTACAGGCTTTTGAGGGGAGATCTATGCCTGGCATACAGGGCATTGTCAGACCCCACTCTGATGGACTTCCTGCATATCCACAAAACAAACAGCATCAGAATTCCCATTCTAAAGACTGAAACCTTGCCTGTGATATAAATAGGACTGCTGGAGAGATGGATATGTATCCCAGAGACTACCCCATCTATGGAACAGGCTCCCCATCCATGTGAAGCAGAGTTCCTCCCTAACCCAATTCAAGTGCAACTTGGGCAATTGGATGGGAAACTGGAAATTTATCCCTAGTTTGGCACCTATGTCTCTAATGGACACAGGTAACCTGTAAATGGCTCATCTCCTGGGCCCATGTTTACACTTATCAAGGGTATCAGAACTTGTCTGAGATTTGGGATGCATGGCTAGGTTTAAAAAGGCCCTTGTGGTCGTTAGCCTAGTAAATACCTAAGAACCTATGAATCTGTGAAATGTTAAATTTTCGACGTGGCAAAAATCCTGCCTAGTGTTTGTCAAATATTGCAAAATATCTGCTGCAAAAATTCTCTTCCATGGTTTCAACAAATGCACGCCATGCAGTCTGAACACGTGTACCCAAAACTAGGCCTGAATGCTCTACACATTTCCATTTTTTAAAACATGACATTTTTTCCACGTAGGTATTTACCCAAAAAATCTTCATTCATGGTGACCTGACTAGCCTTTCTACAGGTGATTTGTGAAAAATATGTCCTAACACCAGTACAAGCTATACTATCTAAGAGGTCAGTCAGTTACCTACTAACAGTCAGAGAGTCCTTGCAGATGAGATAATTTGTACCAACATGAATAAAAATAGATTCGTACTTCCTTAAATTAGGGCGGTCCAAGGCCTGTCTCACATCTTCTATTTTTGCTCCTGGCAAGCATAACACTATTTGATGTTCATTATCTTTTCTGCAAATATAAGTATCAATTCCTCTAATAACTGAATCTTCAATTACAAGAATATCTTTGCTGACCAGCTCTGAAGAATCTTCAACTTCCAATAAAGAAATAGCTGCTCTATCAATTGTTACAAAGGATAGATCTTCATGCCACTGTTTTCATTGTGTATTAAATTCTCATCCAGCTGGCACTGTAAATCCACAGCTTGAGCCAAGTTGCCAACATCTGTTTTTCCTCTTCTTTTTTCTTACAGTAATGTTCTTCAGTGCTTCCACATTCAGTTTTGATTTCTTCCTTTTCACCTGCCCCTTGCCTTTTTTTACTTTCTGTTTCGGAAAAATGATGCCTTTTTCTGTGGACTGAAGGTTTTCTGATAGAAAAATATTATCATTCCCTGTAACCTGTGTGTTACATAACAAAGCACTGTTCTTTTTAGTATGTATTCTATTTATTTAACAGACATTAATCCGTTTCTTTTTCTTCCCTATTTGTTGTGAACTTCTTCCGTTCTTTCTTTTTTTTTGTTTCCTTCTAAACAATCTGGAACCTCAGATTGCTGAATACTTGCATCCAGAATTGCAGAGTTGTCAGGGGTATCATCTTGTTTCATAGGGGTTGAATTATGTTTACAGACAATAGATGCATCATTGCCTAAATGTGTTCTGTTTGCTCTGTGCCTAACATTATTTATCTTACCAGTCCAGTCATTAACACATGTAACAGTTCTCTGAGCTGAGCCAATTGTACAGGTGCAATCATCATCATTAAGTCTAGATTTACTTCTAACAATGGTAAGCAAATTGTTCAACTTTTGATGCAAGGAACACAGATCGCCAGTGTTATCAGCTATTACCTTTAAATATGCTCACCATTTATTACACAGTAAAGATAGTTGTGCATTAGCAAATCATTTATTGCATATTCATTTAAGGAATCCATATTCAGCTTCAAACGAATAAAATATTGTAAAAGAAAAAAATAATCAAAATCAGTGACCACAGAATTCAAAGAGAACTTAAATCAACATCTATGACAAAAATCACACAAGCAATGTACAGCTATATACTAAAGTAAGTACAGTAAAGTTGTTCTGACCGTACAAATTCTGCAAGCCAGACAAAAGCTGTAATTCCTTTACATTGCTCCCTATCACTCACAGTCACACTTCTTTTTAACAGTAAAGATCAATAAATCACAAACCAAGGTAGGATTGTTTAGATATGTTCTGGATTTTCCTGTTTGCAGTCTGCGTGAATTTATAGCTGTCTAGGCCCCTTGGGATGGCTTGAGCTTGCCTGTCTAAAACCTATCCCTTTCTAACAACCAGCAGTGAAATTAAAGGTAAAACAACAAAATATGAATCAAAGTAAATCTTGTTAAAAAGCTGTCCCTTCCTACCTACAATCAGTGAAAAACAGTGATAACAAATAAAAATATAAATTCAAATAAAACTTTTCTTACCAGTGAACTCCACAGTAAACCACAAACCAAGGCAGGATTGTTTATGGAAATGTGAAGGTCAACTTAGTGATATATTGGAGGTTAATAAGGTTTTGGGCTGACAGATTAAGGTGGAGTCATCTGCATATTGCTCTAGAAGGATTCTGTTCTGTCACTATAGTACCCAAGTTAGCTAAGGACAGCCCAAGTGTGAGGAATTCTTTCTCCCTCATTTTTAGGCTCCAGAAAGAAAACAGGGAGATGAGTAACCTAATGTAAATTTTGAAATGACCTTATGCATAAAAGAAAGAGTTGTACTCAAGGTCACCCAGTCTTTGTGAGATATGAGGTAAGGATGACTCACCATAAGAGTGTGTAACTCAGTTATTGCATTAAGTAACACTGTTTTCCAAGATATGAACTTCAAATTGGCCTCATGAGCAGGTTCAAAAGGAAACAATGTACATTTTTCTTAAACAAAATTAAGATCCCAAGCAAAAGTACCTGTCAACTAGGCGAGCAGATACGTTGCACCAGTTTCAAAACAACATTTCATAACAGGTATGGCAGAAAGGGGGATCCTGGGGCTGATAAACTGAAATGGCCAAGATGAATGTTAATAGAAAGGCCATAGGATAATAACTCAACATACACTGAAGAATCACATGGGTCTGAGCCTTAAAAGGGTCCTAGTTCTTGGATTGTCATCAACTCGAAAATCTTTTCCTCTTACCCATATATGATTTTCTTGTAGCAGCTTGCTTTACCTCCTTTGATACCCAGAAAGATATATAAAAGGCATTAAACTTCTGTTGCCCAGGCAGTCAATTAAAGATGTTAATAACTGGGGTGTATCAAGCTCCCGCTGTCCTGTGTGTCCATTATGCGAGGAAGCTTGTGGTACTTGCCCTTGGTCATTTCCAAATGAAAGAACTACTGTTGCCTTGCCTAAAAGGAGGGGCACCACAATTTTCTTGGAGAGTTCTTCTCAATCTTGAGCAAAACTCTGGTTATCACAAGAAAGGATGGAAAGACATACAGAAACATTTGTGTCCATGGGAACAAAAAGGAATCTATCTTCCAGGCTAGCCTGCAAGGAGTCCAGGAGCAGAAGTTTTTCAGCTGACTGTTTTGACTTGTGGCAAACAGATCTAACTGACAAGCTCCCCACAGATCGATCAATTTCTGGAAGACCTCTGGGTATAACTTCCATTTGTGAGGGTCTGTTCTGGTCCTGCTCAGCTTGTCTGGCACAGTGTTCTGCTCTAACAGACTGTATGAAGCTTGGAGGAATAAACTGAACTGAGTCGCTAAATCTCAGGCTACCATAGCTAGTCTGCAAAGGGGGTGGGATCTGTTCCTCCTTGTTCATTTATATACATATCACTGTGATATTGCCTGTGATTACTAACAGCCTGCATTCCAAAGGATGTTTCTGAGATCTGAGAGCATTTATTAGAAGCATCAGTTCCTTGATTTTTATATGTTTTAACTTGCCCTGTTTGCTCTGTAGACTCTGCTCTTTCATTCCATTGGACACAACTCCCAAAGCAAAGTCTGAAGCCTCTGTAATTACAGATTGGGTGGAGGTTACCAGGAAGAAGGCAAAACCTGGGTTGACAGATAACTGATTTACCTGACAATCTAACTCCCTTTTTACAAAGCCCATCACTGAACTTGACATGATAGAGAGTGCTGGTGTTGTGAGTAAACTGACTTGACAAATGACTGAATCTTTTTCACTTTGAGTATGGCCAAGGGAATCATGACACTAGTTTAGGCCATCAGACCTAGAATTCTTAGACATCATATGGCAGATGCTCGAGTCTGGTTTGAAAATACCAGACACTTTTAGATGTAACTCTCCACTTTGTCTTGAAGAATGAAATCCAGCATAAGAGTTTATCTTTAAGACATCCTAGAAACTTGTGAGAAGGAATGAAAAAAGATGTCTCTCTCTGTTTGTCTGAAATCCCAAGCTGAAAAATAACTTTACTACCCAAGACATCCATGGCAAACTTTGAAATAATCTTCAAAAAACAGGAAATCACCTATATAAGGGAAAATGTGAATGCCTTGCAGCCTGCAGTGAACTATTACAGGAGCCAGCCACTTTGTAAAAACTGTCAGAGCTATAGTAAACCCAAAGGGCAAAACTGCAAACTGAACATGCAAACTGGATACAGATAAAAGCAAACAGTATCTGAAGTTGTTGATTTACATATTATCAGGCATCTTTTAATTCCAAAGTTACCAAAAAACTGAAATTAGAAACTTCAAGGGTGACAGATTGTAGAGAAAGAATTCTGAAGTTTGGAACTATGATATGTAGGTTTATAAGAGAAAGGCATAGGACAGGTCTCTAGGTTCCCCCTTTCTTTGGCACCTGAAAAATTCTTATTTAGTTATTTATTTAACATTTGTTTACTGAGAAAGTCTGACTTGGAATGAGTCAATTTTCAGCAGAGGCCCAGGGAGATATGCTCCAGACATATCTCTTTGTAAAATGGGAGGAAACCAGAGCACCCAGAGGAAACCCACATGAACATAGAGAGGACATGCAGACTGTGCACAGAAGGCATCCCAGCTGAGAATCAAACCAGAGAACTTCTTGCTGTGAGGTGACAACGCAAACTGCTGCACCACTGTGCCATTCTGAATAAAGTCCTTTGGAAGGATGGAGTCCTACTGCCAGTTGTAACCTTCTAGAATGATTCTGAACATACATCTGTCTGAAGTTATCTTTTGCCACAAAGGATAATGAAGACCTAAACTCAGGGATAAATTTATGAGGTTGCCAGGGTGGAGAGGAGGGAAGCATCCAGGGAATCTGATTTTTTGGGGTTATTCCCTGGTTCTGGGAGGGTCTTCTTTTGTTCTTTGACCATTTCTGCATCTAGGTTATGAAAATGTTCTTGTCTGACACGTGGTTTGTACTCTTGCTCTGTTGTTTTGAAAGAGAGACCTGAAATGGAAGAAAAATCATTTGTTATATTTTAGAAAATAAAGGTTGAAAAATGTTGCAAATTTCCCCTTTTATCAAAACTCTTAATGATGTTTACAGAGGAAGGACCAAATAACACTTCTTTTTCTGGAGGAGCGTTTAAAATTTCATTTTTATCATCTTCTGGCAACTTTTGAGACTGTAACCAAGCAAATCTTCTCAAAACAGAGCCAGTGGCAGCAGCCCTGGAAACAACATCAGTATGCCATGAGGACATTTCAAAGCATGTTTGATTACCTAAGACATAACAGATACTATTGAACACAAATGTTTTAGTACCTGAAAGAGGAAGATCAGTAATTAAATTCTTTAATTTATAATAAGACGCCAAAGAACTTATACATGTTTGCTTGACAATATACAATTCTGAAAGCCAATGTGGAAGAAGAATACATTTTTTTTCTCTGACATTGGAAAGGCACAAGAACACAAAAACTTCCCAAATTTGTGGAAATAGCTGAAGGATAAATTCACTCCAGAGGTAGTCCGTAATAAAATCCTCCAAATCTTTATTTGGGTAAATCCAAAACAATTTATGAACTGTCTTAATTGCTTTGAATTTACCTGAATAAAGATTTGGTGGATTTTATTACGGACTACCTCTGGCCTGAATTTATCCTTCAGCTGTTCTCACAAGTTTGTGGTTTGTGTAATAAAATTTTTTTTACCAAAGTTTTGTGTAATAACATTTTTTTTACCAAACTTATCCAAAACCTTTCCCCATTTGTCAAAAGGGCTAAGGTTAGCAGCTGAAAGAAATTTGGTAGAAGCTGACTTTAACAAAGAAATTACAGCAGGATCTGCCCTGGGGTAAACAAAAGAAACATGGGATGGGGCACCTTATGCAACTTGACAATACTTTTTAAGAGCAGATGGCTGACTGTCAGGAAAAGTGCATGCTGCCAAAAGGCATCCTCTAAGGCTGATAAAACAGGAAGAAGAGGTACAAGTTGAGGAAAATCCACCTGCAATAGATCATAATATTTTGTTGAGATTCAGACACATTTGTTTGTTCCCAAACAAAAAAAGGCATTCATGTTGGAAATAATATCTGAAAAGACCATTCCTGAGTAGGTGAATGTGAAGAAAGGCTCTCTTCTGAATCAGAATCTCCATCCTGTGGTGAGGTGAATAGAAGGTACACTGTTGGGTCTATATTAGAACATTGAAGTTTCAAAACATCGATGTTCTAATATCGACCCCTATTCAGTGAAAGCTGAAAATATCGAAGCAACAGAAAACCAAATTTTTTCCTAGGGAAAATAATTGGTTGTCCGTTTCTGTTGCTTCGGTATTTTCAGCGCTGTGGTGGAATGTTATGGGTCGGGTTCAGGTAAGTGTGCAGTTGAGTGCGGGTTAGGTGAGTTAGGGTTAGGGCGCGGGTCAGGTAAGTGTGTGATTGTGTGGATGTGAGGGTTAGGGCGGGGTAGGTGAGTTAGGGTTAGGGTGCGGGTGAGGTGAGTGTGTGATAGTGATGGACCTTATGGTTAAGGTTTGGGTTAAGGTAAGTGGATAGTTAGTGGTTTGTGTATAGTTTAGTGTAGGGTTAGGTGTAAGATTTTAGGTGTATGTGTGTGGATTGCTGTTTGTTTGGTGTGCTTGTGTTGTGTGTATGTGTTTTGGAACAGCAAATTTTTTCCCTAGGAAAAAATTTGCTGTTCTGTATGTTTGATGTTTTCAGCTTTCGCTCAATAGGGGTCAATATTAGAACATTCGAAGTTTTGAAACTTCGATGTTCTAATATAGACCCACACTGTCTGAGGCCAATTTCTGTCTCTCAGTCCCTGATTCAGAATTTGACAGAGAAGAAATTTTCTTCCTCTTCTGAGGAGGGTAAGCATCAGTCAAGGACTATATTGATGTCAATAATCCTTCTACCAAGGACTTGCATGATGGCTTCATACTGAGTAACAGCTTAATTTCAGCTCTCTCAGTGTCAAAACAGAGACTCAGAAAAGAGAGCCAGTGAATTTGTCTTTTTGGGTAAATTTCAGTTACTGGCTAGTAAGTGCATTACCTGGATGCCAGCAAAGAAGAAGTTTAGAAAACCTGAAAGAAAATAAATCACAAACTGGATGGAAAATATCTGACAGCTATTTAGTCAAAAGCATTTTATGCTCTAGCTTTGGTGCAAGACATGATTTCCAGTAATCTAGAGTAAAAAATAAGTCAACTGTGCTCAGAGCTGCTTAAAATAAATGAAACACTAAAGGAGTATATCAACTCAAATAACAACAGGTCTGGAAAAATGAAATAATCTTTAAATAGGTCATGTCCATTATGGACAGAGGCAGTCTGTAAAAATTGTAAAAATCTGCTTGCTGACCATCGTTATCTTTCCTGTGGGGATTGAAAATTGAGTAAAATCTGTGTAAAACTGGCTAGGCTTGTAAGGGCTCTTGAGCCATTAGTCCAGTATTCTCCTATGAACCTATGACAGGTATTCAGATAAACTGCTAAAACTGCAAAAATCAGAGATCAAAATGAAGAAAATGCTGGCTGAGTATGAGACTTCTCAAGAAGAGATGTTTCAAAAACTGGTACAAATTAGAAGACAGAGCATGTAGGGAAAACCTGAGATTTTTCACTGTGCCTGGGAAAATGGAAGGAACAGGCTGTATTAATTTTATAAAGTACAAATAAGCAACTGGACTGGTATTCCACAACTAGAGTTGTTAATTGAAAGGCCACATCATGTGTATGCTCTAAACCTGGCCATGAGAAAGGAGTCAAGACCTTTAATAGTAAAGATGCAGTCCTATCAGTAGAAAGAGTTGATTCTGACAAAACTGTGGCAGAAGGGCAAAGTACTTAAAGTTGAGACAGTAGAGTGTTTATGGAAAATGATTACTCACTGTACACCAGGCAGAAGAGGAATACATTTATTCCAGCAATCTGGGAATGTAGAGAAGCAACTGTAAGATTCAGGCTGATGTATCCAGCTATCTTCAGAATATTTTTTCATGGAGGGTCAAAGCAGAACATGCTACGGAGGAAATACAAAATTCATCCAACAAAAAGTGAGGCATCAAATAGAAGGGGATTCTGCTTCTTACTCTTCTGGTAATAAAGTTCATAGACAGACAATACCAGTGAAACTATTTGCATTGTTCCAAAGGAAAATTCTTGAGAGACAGAAAAAAGTACAAGAATTGATTAGAAGAACCAGAAATACATTAGAAATGAACCAGAGACCGGATTTGGGAAATAGATATCAACAAGAGGAAAACTAACAACTGGGAAATTAATAAGTAAATGTGGGATTGAAAACCAACATTTGTGAAATATGATGAGACAAGAAAATCTGGAAATATTGGATTTTTTTTACTTTGTTTGGAAGAACATTAAGGAGAGGAAAAGGAAAGAGGTAACTGTAAGTAAAACAAAATTTGTTCTTAACAGTATTTTTATAAAACATGACATATATTGTATGCTATAAAGTAAAGCTTTTTCAGTTATTTTTGTGTGTAATAGGGATTTGAAAGTAAACAGGGCCCCCTTTTTCCTTCAAAAACAAAAGACCATGAGGTAAATAAAATCGATATGCGTTTTTTTTGCTTTTGCATAGGAGAATCTCTGGATTAAGGCCCTTGGTTTGATCTAATAAAAAGTTTTAAGGGGAAGCAAGTAAATATAAGAACATTGAATATAATTAAAAGTTCTCCTCTAGCAAATAAATGTTTATAATGCAAAATGAAAAGTTTGTAGAGGAAGGGAATTATGTATCTGGTTCTGATATGTCTATGGAGACAATCTGATAAGGGGACAATAAAAACAGAATACTTCTTTCTTTTGATGGCTAGATGATAATGTTTTCTGAAAGCATTCAAGTTGCTTTCTACATCTGGGAAAGGAACAACATAAAACTAAAACAGACAGCACTTAGTGTAAGCAGACGTACAGGCTGTACCATGCATTTTAGCATGAATAATCTTCACATTATAGGTTAATTCAAGCCTGTGAGTATGGCTGTCAATCTGGAACAATTGTTCGTATTAGGAGGGTTAAATTTCATTATTCGACGATGTATATAGTTTTATATGTTTAACTTAATGGGTTATGGAGTGTTATGGGGGTATGTTTGTTTTTTGTTTGAGGGTTTTTATTAGAACAAAAAGTCTTGTAAATGTTACATAGGTGTAAATGGATATGACAAGAAACAACTGTATAAAGGATCCACCTGTAAAACATTAGTATATGCATGCAAGACAAAAGCTGAAACTAGACATTTAAAAAAGTTGTTATACATTACAGGTGTGAATAATAACTTATATCATAATGACAGCACTTTCCATATTATCTTTGAACATGAATGGTCTTTCACATATATACAAATTAAAAGGGTGGTGAACTGTATTTAAAAATAGAGTGTGAATAGTTATGCTATACAAGACACATTTGAAAAGAAATGAGCATGAGAATTTGATAAAGAAAGGATTTCAGGATGGTCATTCTTTGGAATATCTGGGACAAAGAAAAGGAGGAGTACTTATATTAATTGTGATTTGTAGACTAAGGGGCTACAGGCACGGGAGGAAGATTACACTGACATGTACTTATATTCCACTTAAAACTGCTATAATGAAGCTTAAGAAAATTCTGGGAGAAATAATCAGCTTTCAGCAGGGAATATTACTTATAAGTAGGCAGTGGAATTTAATTTGCAGCAGTGAGGATGTATATGTTGGCCTAGAAGGGAAAATGTAACAAAAGAAAGTAGATTTTTGAAGACATTTATGAAAATATTTGGTATGGAATATGTGAATTCAGTAGTAGGAGTTCAGAGAGAATTTACACATTATTCCCTAAGATAGAAAAACTGGGCTAGCCTAGGACAGAAATTATATTTCACATGAACACATGCATTTACTTGAAAGTTTTGATACATATCTAATAACTATTTCAGATCCTGTGTCAATAATAACTAAAATAAAAATGCTGGGTAATTAAATAAAAATTAGACACTGGCACTTCCCAACCTATCAGTTAAGCAGTGAAGAATTTAAGGAATGGCTAGTGGAAATTATTCAGGAGTTAGGGAAGATAGATATTTCTTCTGAAAATATAGCTAGGGAGTGGGATAAAATTAAACTAGAGTTTAAAAATAGAATGACAATAAAAGAGAGATATGGTTAAGAAGTAACACAAATAAATGAGAGGGACTGACAAAGGTTAATGTACTGCAGAACTGGGGGAATCCCGCAGAACAAGAAAAGGTGAAATTGCAGTGTGCTAAAGACAATATAAGGGACTACCTCAATATTATGCATGAGTTTAGAAGGATTGCTGTTAAGCAACTGTTCTTGGATAATTCCAGAGCATAACAACTTTTAGCACAATGGCTCAGACAACAGAAAGTAGAAAGGGCTGTTGCCAAGCTTAGGGAGCCTCTAACAAGGAAAATAACCAGAAATACTGTAGTGGTAATAGCAATATTTCAGAAATTTTATGAAAATCTGTATAATGCAGAGAAATGTAGAAATCAAGAAAAAGTACAAATGGAAATGTTTATGGAAGAATTAAATATGGCAAGCTTATAGGGAGATGAGGGTCAATTACTAACAGTCAGGATAGTAGGAGATGAGATAAAATGGTGATTTGTAACTGATCTACATGAAAGTCTCCAAGGATAGATGGCATTCCTGTGGAAGTTGGGAAACTAGAAGATAAGAAAGTGATAAAGATGTGGAGGGTTCTGTTTAACAGTATTTTAAAAGGAGGAGAAGCACCAACATATTTTAAGAAAGCTGTGGTGGCTGTAATACCTAAAGATGGTAAAGACCCATCAAATCCAGCTTCATATAGACAGTTTGATTTTGAACCATAATTATATAAGTGTTTATGCCTATAATGGCTAAAAATTATAAAGGTGATGCCAAAACTTATAGATATGTGATTTTCTGGAGGAGTGGCAAACACTTGGCAACATTAATAGAACAATGATGACCAAGAGGGAAGCAGAATGTAAGACAATACCACTGCTGTTGGTGGTTCTTGCAGAAAAAGCACTCAATAGAGTAATCTAGAATTTAATGAGCAGCGCAATTAAAGCATTTGCCTTCCCTGATAAAATTGTAGGGTTGATTAGGAGGATATATGGGGAATCAAAGGTGAAAATTAACATGGGGGGGTCCTCTCTGATATTCTGTTTCAGCAGAGAAGCCAGGCAGGGGTGTCCTCTTTTCCTGCTGCTAGTTGCATTATATTTAGAACCATTGGCAAAGAAAATAAGGGACTCAGAAATTCAAGAATATAATTAATCAAGAAAAGTTGGCTTTGTTTGCAGATGATTTTATTTTATAGCTGATAAAACCAAAAAAAAGGACATTTCAGTGTTGTGGAACATTCTGAGACAGTTTCATGTCTTTTTGAGATACAACATTAATGAAGATAAAACAAAGGCAATAGCTGTAAAATATGTATCCACAAATTAATTGGTTTAACAATACCCATATTTATGGGGATGTGATAAAATGAAGTACTTAGGAGTATGGATTGAAAAGGATTCTATTATGGCAGCTAAGGATGTGTGGGAGAAGTCTAAACAAAAGATAAAACAAAAACAGAGAAATTGGAAGCTCTGTTTTATTGAGATGAATAGCAAGATACAATCAGTGAGAATGTTTTTAGTCCCTTTAGTTTTATGCACAAGTCAGACATATTTTTATCAAATAGAGAAGACACTGTGGATTGCAATTAATAAAGAGTTGAAGAATTTTATCTGGAAGTGCAAGAAAGCAAGAGTCAAATAGGATAAGTTGATCCTTCCAATAGAACAAGGTGGTTTGGGATTACCCAATTTGAAACTATATTTCAGAGCTACACAGTTAAGTCTCCTACACATAGCACAAGCAGAAAGGTACAATTCCAAGTGTATAGGGATGATGATAAAACAGGAGGGAAGCTCAAGAAAAAAGGAGAGAAAGGGATTTTGGATATAGATCCTTAAGGAGAATAACAATAATCATATAGAATGTTATATTTGTAAAGTAGTAGAAAATATTCTAACAACTAAGCCAACACTGGAATGGAATAAGGTGATTCTGCCAATAGGGACGACCACAATTAGGGATTCAGAGAATAGGCAAGATGGGGCTGGAATTTGTTGCAGAAAATAATTAGAGAGGGAAGGGTAATAGACTGGGAAGAGGCCAAGAATTCATTTAGACTACAGACTAGAGACTGCCTTCTCTATCAAGGACTGGTATCAGAATATAGGCAAAGAGAAAGAAATAGGGGGTCCTACGTTAAAGACCAGCACTAGTAAAATTTTTAGTAGAATCTAGAACAGAAGCTGCTGTTTCAAAAAGAATAATTAGTAGGGTATATAAAATATTGCATGATAACTATAGGTCTCAATCAGAGGAGGTTAGAAAGGATTGCAAAGAGAGACTGGATAAGCAATTCACAAAAAAAGGAGAAGATATGTATGGCCCCCAAATGTGCAAGAAACACTAGAAGATTTAGAATCTTTGCTTGGAAGTGTTTGCATAGATTATACCCCAATGAGATGCCAAAGAATTTTCTCTAGAGGATTGCAAATGTTGGAGGTGGGATATGGAAGAAGGGTAATTGGGAATGTATTTTTTGGAGTGTAATGATTTGGCAGATTTTTGTAAAAAAATATCTGCAGACTACTCTGTCAGAAACACTGGGTGAGCAAATTGGTATAATTAAGGAAATGATTTATTTATTTTTTTTGAGCTGTGTTACAGAATCAGAATTGCCTAGACATAGTAAGGCCTTGCTGAGTTTAATTCTGGTGGCTGCCAAAAAAGCAATTACTAGAAAATGAAAATCAAAGTCTAAATGAACTGTACCAGAAGCGGTGAGTATACTAACAGAGATAAAAGAACTGGAAGTTGGATCTTTAGAAAAGGGTAGGAGCAATTTACATAGAAAAAAATTTGAATTGTGGGAACAACACATGCAGAAAAATGTTTTGGAGGAGGAATGAGGTTTAAAAGACGGCAGGATTTGAATGAGTTATATAATGGTTGACTGAAAATGACTGGATAGATTATAAGTGATGTATAATGTTTGCAAATGAAAACATGTCAATATGGTTTGTTTTCATTTATATAAATGTATGATTGCCTATGCCATAAGCTATAACTCACTTAAGATGTTTCTTGTTTAAAAAAGGGAAGCACTGCTGAAAAAAAACTTCTAGCAAAACCAGCTAGTTATCTGCTCTAGATGAGGAAAATGTCTGGATATTTGCTTTCTTTTTTAGGAGACTGTCCATAAAAGAGTGAATAGGTGGATAGTCCCTACCATGGGGGGTAGCAAATGAGCATTCTCTGATATCTTCCCTGGTGTTTGCAAGAGTGGTTCTCCCTTCCCTGGTAGATGTAACTGTACAGCCACAGAGGACCTGCCTGACTCCTGGTCCATAGGGACATCTTGAAGAGCAGCACCAGTGGGACCAAGAAATGTAAATGAGCAGTCAGAAGAAGAACTGCTGGTCACAGCAGTCACCGATAAGCAGCTGAAGCAAATTGGAAGCTGCCTTGAGGACTGAAGCCTCCCAGACAAGTGTTTTACTTCTTGAAATTTGGGAAAGAAGCAAAAGTCTTCGTGAGACCCAGGTCCATGCTTTAGCTACTAATGGAGTCACTGAAATAGCAGAACAAAGAAGCGCTGATGAAAGCTACAGAATAAAAAAGTAATTACTGAGGGAAACATTTTCAGTCAGGAGCACCAAACACATTTTTCAAGCCCCTGATAAGAAAGTAATGCATAGGCAGTAAATTTTCCTCACAAACTTTGCTAAACTTCAGAAAAGAGTTAGGGAATCCCCACATGGACTAAGGACCGGTTTACAGTTGAGTATAGTGTCTGATTAAGGGTCATCAGAGCTGGGAAGGGTCTGTCTCAATTTCTAAGTGAAAAGTACAGTTTTTGTTGAAAAAATTCTGAATGATCACTCTATTTAGTAAAGTATAAACCCCACAGAAATATTTAGAAGTATAGTTAGGTTTAGAAGAAAAACAGAATTTTGCATAGAAATTCCTCCAGAGAAGTCCCACCAATAAAACTGAAGCTCTGAGGTAGAGTTTTCTATCGACAAGTATTTCAAGGAGCAGAAATGCCCTAAAAATCAAATATCCAAATTAAAAAAAACACACTTTACTTTTTTTTAAATACATGTTGAAGGTAATACAATGGGGAGCTTATCTGCCCAATTCTGAAGAAGAGCTGTCTAATCATCAATCTATCAAAACTGTGGAGTAGCACACTGTTCTTTGGCAAGAAAGTTCTGAAGTATTTGCCACTCACGCCATTGTTTTTTTTTTCAGTATCCCTTGTGCATTGTGCATACCCATGGCTAGGGAATGTGGAAGGTGTCCTAAAACTTTAGAAAGCTGGCAAGGTGAGTCCAATCCCTGGCAGGATATCCCATGTTGCTTAAGGCTACTGCAGCTATGATCTAATGATGAACATAATATATCTACATAGATCACAACAGTGCAGTTCTACAGAATTAACACAGTGAAATTATTGAAATATTCAGAGTACATTCTAATTCTATTTTTATACACTAACCCACTATATTTGTGATATTTGCATTAATGTTCATTAAAGTGATATTCTTTGAGTTGGCTTAGAATCCTAGTTGTGCTTTCTGGTTTGTAATACCAGCAGTTGCTTGGTTTCAGCTGGCAGACACAATCTTAGAGAATGCTGTTTTTCCTATTGCCAGCCCATATTGAGGTCATATAAGAAAGAGTATATCCTCATTGTTGTTTCACAGAGAAACTTTGGGTGCTTGATTGATATTTCACAGTTTAATGGTGAGCGTTGCTGAAGGTTAATTATTTTAAAGCTATGGCAAGAAATAAGGGGGGGTCTATCACTAACAGGTAACCAGTGAATTTTTGAAGCAGAAAGGAAGAAGCATATGAGATGGTGATACACAAAAATGAATGACGGCAGACAAACGCAGGTTGCAAGGAGTTTCCTTAGGTAATAGATGCCTATGAGAATACAGAGGATAATTGTGGACGTTCTGTTAATAATAACCATGCTTCAAAAAATGTTGTTCCCTGCAGTGAGGAAATGTTTTTTAAGGGAGTTCTGTAAAGGTCACTGCTACTGGTCCCTTTTTAGGATGCATGATATTCAGTCAGACAGCATTTGTCCAACAGACAAAATAATGACAAAAAAACACTGCATGGTTGCATGGCATTGGAGAAAAGTGAATAGCCCTTGATTGCTGAAAAGTGGGTTTCAGTGCTATAGCATCTGAGGTTTTGTCAGACAAATCACAACTGAACAGTCCTTGTGTTTCCCCCTTTTAATATGGCAGTGCAAATGGAATTGGAGGAAAGGAATGCCTTTGTGCAGTCAACAAAATGGTCCACAACAGGCAGGCTGTATGGGATGGGGGTTGAAAAGACACTCTCTAACATTTTGGCATCTAGGTTTATGAATAAAATGGGTCTGATGTTTTTCTGAATTATCTGAATAAGTGGGATTTCATAATAAAAAGAATGATATAATATTTGTCAACTTAGATTTAATGCAAAGATTTACAGTATCACAACTTGTCAGCATGACAACTTAAATTAAAGGGAAATAATTGTTAGGTAGTACATCTCTGAAAACTCTTGGAGGAAAAAATGACTGCATATTAGGGAGTGAAGTACTTTACTGGTGCAGGTTTTATATCTGACTGCACCTCTGATGATCTATATTCCAAGGCAGCCTGGATACATAGGGGTCTGCTAAGATGGGGAAGTGATATCTCAGTTTTTCCTATCATGGAGAAAGAGAAAGTTTATTTTCTGAGTAAGTAATCCCTGCAATGAAGTCTTGGGGATACAGCACTACAGAAATATGCAGCAAATACTTCATGGCTAATACCATTAGATATCAAGCCCACATGGATAAGTTAGCATGCTTTAATACTTCTGCATGTCTTTGATGCTCGCACTAGCCTGTGACATTTAGTAGAAGTAAGAAATCCACTACATTGTGAATAGTCATGAATGGTGACCTTTTCTCTCCACTACCTCTTCTAATGGCAAGTAGGACCATACAGGTATATTGTTGATAGAATAATATGCTGGTTGTGTGTGTGTGTGTGGGGGGGCTTACTAGGAATATAAGACTGTTGGATAATTGGAACACCAGTGATTAAGACTTACATTTACAAAGATGCAGAAAAGTGGACAGGAGATATTACAGCAATTGAATTTAGATGCTTTATGGCAGTTGGTCAGTGTCAAAAGATAGTATGGAAAGCTTGGTTGATATGGGGTTCAGAGAAAGAGGTTTCACCATTATACAGACAGAAGTTATTATATCTCTGTACAAGCAACCAGTGAAACCTCATACCATTTACTGTGTGCATTTTTCCAGAATTCATCCTTGTAAACACGAAGACTTAACTGAGGCTACAGAGAAGGGAACACAAAATGATGCATTGTCTACACCAAAAGTCATGTCGTGATCAGTTAAAGTATCATAAAATGCATGTCTTTGAAGAAAAGAACGAAAGGCAAGACAGATATTATCCAAACATTCATTTTTCTTAAAGGAACCCATAAAGTAAAGGAGATCAATAAGCTTTAGTAATACAACTGGACACGAACAAGGAGGAACAATATGAAAATATATAGATGACACAGATGTGACATTAGAATATTTTTTTCACAATAAAAGCTGTGGATGAATGGTACAGCCTTGAACTTATGGCAGTGGTGTATAAATGGTGGGTAATTCAAGAAAACATGAATTGTTTTCGATATAGCCATAAGGAAGTAAAATATGGGGACTAACATCCAAGATGATCTATTTTTGCTAGATACTTTCCAATCAGAATTATAGGTTCATAGGCTGGTACTAGGCTATCGGCCCTAGGGCCTATACAAGCCTAGCCATAACAATTACCTGGCTATTTCTTCCTATAGTAGTTACTTCCCGTTTGTATGTTTTACATTTGTGAATATATTTATTACTGCAATCTGCATTCATTGTTTGTTTTAATAAGCTTTTCTGTGTTAAAAGCTAGACAGCATGAGTATAAGTGGGTAGCCCCCATTCCGCACGATGCATTATAGTCTTTAAGTTTAACAATATGCCTTCCAGTGTTGCCTAAGACTGAATTATCAGTGAGATCATATTTTGATTTCAGACACTCCTACCAGTCCCAATGTGTTCAGCTCTATCCCAGTCTAGTGTCATTAGCTCATTCTACCTAATACAGAGAGAACATTTGAGAAGGCCAACCCACTTAGGTCCTTAATCTTGAATTATCTTCTGTTTCTCCTTTCTCCCTTTCCACTTTACTAAAAAAAAACAAACAAAAAAAAACACTTTGCTAGAATCTCCTTGTGTTCTGAGTGTGCGTCTCAGCTGATAAGTATATTTGTGGCACTTTTTAACTGTTCAAAGTTGAATAAAACAATAACTGAATTCAGTTCAAAATACAGTTTGAATAAATTGCATTTATTTAAACTGTATTTGCTTTAATAGTGCTACGCACTCAAGTGTGCTAGCTTGCACTGCACTTGAATTACTTTTAGTGCGGTTTTAGCTGCTTTTCTGTAAAAAAAAAAAATTCTAAGCTTGTTTCCTGCATTTTCTGTAACTAGTCTAGTCCAGATACAGATGTTCTGTATCTAGAACTGTATGTAAGCTTCTGAGCCCCCCAAGCCTTTCTGTGTTGAGGAAAGCCTTCTAAGTTATCAGTGGGAGTAGTAAGCACTAGGTAGCCTATCTACCACAAGAGGTGTGGTTTCTGGCCCAGAAGTTGTAGTTTATTGGCTGTTTGGGTAGTTTTTCCATCTCTTTCAACTTTCTGGCTTAAAAGCCCACACATTTGTTTCCCGCCTTTCCTGTAAGTAGTGTAGTCCAGATACAGATTTGCTGTATCCAGGACTGTTTGTAAGCTTCTGAATGGTGCCAAAGTCTGCTCTTCCAATTTTTGCATTAGATCTGGTAGTTCTCTCCTCTTCTGCACTTTTACTAGCTTATTAGTATAGCACTTTAAATAAAAAAACAAAAGTAACCACAGTGTAAAAGATAACAAAAAAAAGCCCAAAACATACACTGTAAAGCAGTAGGAAACACTATTAGTCAGCCAAACTCTTCAGTCCAAGCTGTTTTTATTCTTCCAATGTACAAAGACACAGACTGAGCGGTAAAAGGTGTTTGTAATTCATTTCATTTGAGCATTAAGGTAGTTGTATCTTTAAAGGATTGTGAAGGGTGATGACATCACTCATTTTTAATAGTATTTAAAGGCTGTACTATGGAGTGAAGTTAGATCCTGATGTCCCCAGTTTAGGAGATGAAAGCACTCAATCTGAGTCTTTGTATGTTGGAAGAAAGAAACAGCTTGGACTGAAGAGATTGACTGACTGAAAGAAGGGATAGCAAACACTTATAAAGGATACCATATCTATAATTATACTGACACTGTGCTTACTAAAGAGCACTTTTCTGTTTTTATGAAAGGTTTAAAATATGTTCCAACAAGAAAGTTTAATTATACTGATATTATTTTAGAGTTAAAAATATTTATGAGGAAACTCAATTTAGCATATATTTTTCAGAACCAAAATACAAATGGAAGAAAGGAAAAGGAAGTCAAGATGAGAAGTATCTTAAATCCACTGTTAGAATCTACTTTAAGTGTACTGGAAAAAGCTATTACAGATGATATATATGCACTGAAAAGCAAAGAAGACAGAGTATGTCATATAATTTGACCAAAAAAGAACAAGAATTATTAGAACAGATGAGAAATGATCATTCTATCAGAATCATGTGGCCAGATAAGGGAGAGGAGACAGTGTTATATGGGGCATTGCAATGCTGTTGTTGTTGTTGTTGTGTCTTTCGGCTTATCCTGGTTAGGGGTTGCCACAGCGGAACTCCGGTCTGCTAATGTTTGGTAGTGGATTTTTACGTGGCGAGTTACCAGCCCTGATGCACAACCTTCAACGAAGGCACGCCCATTCACGCATGCCTCCACACAGAAGACGCTCTAGCTGAGAATTGAACGGGACAACGTCTTGCTGTGAGGCGACAACGCTACCACGGGACTATATGGGGCATTGCAATATTCTCAGAAAATATTTGAGATGCTTTATGACACAGAAGCATATTTTAATGCCTCCCTTAATGAAATAAATATAGCACACCACCGCATTGACTATTATTTGGAAGAATATTTGATAGATGAAAGAATAGTATCAACCTACGAACCTATGAACCTATGAATTTCATCAGAGATTTATAATTTTTTGAAAGTTAGACATCCAGTGACAAAAAGCCATGGTGGTGCAACGGTAGCATTGTTGCCTCACAGCAAGAGGTTCTCCCATTCGATTCTTGGCTAGAGCGCCTTCTGTGTGGAGTCTGCATGTCATCCCCATGGTCGAGTGGCGTTTGAAAGACATGCGTGAATGGGCGTGCCTTCGTTGAAGGTTGGGTGTCGGGCTGGCACCCCAGCACCATAAAAATTAACTGCCAATCATTAGCGGACTGGAGTTCTGCTGTGGCGAACCCTAACCGGGAAAAGCCGAAAGAAAAACAACAAAAACAAGACATCCAGTGACAGCCACTATTTTTGGGATTCCCAAAACTTATAAAAGTTTGGAATATCTTAAGTTTAGGCCCATAGTGGTAGGACAAGGTTGTAAAACCTAGCCTTTTGGGGTGGTAATAGACAAGTGGTTTAAACATGTTTACAACAAGGTAGACCACTTTTTGAAAGATTCCTGGGACTTCCTGGGTAGGCTAAAAAAAATCTCTGGGAAGAAAACATTTCCTTTCTTATGGTGGATATAGTGGACTTCTATACATCCATTCCAAAAAGTGAAGGGATAGAGTTTTTTTAAGAAAGTATGAAAAAACATATGGACTTTTCTGATTATAAAATAAGTTTGATTTCTGAATTTATGGAACTTGTATTAGATTATAATTACATTTATTATAAGGGAGAATATTTTAAACAGAATAAGGGTGTAGCGATGGGGGTATCACACGCCCCCATTTATGCTATTATGGTGCTTTTAGAATGGGAAGAAACTACAATTTTCCCTAGTGAGTGGTTTAGATAAATTAAAATGTACCTGCATTTTTTGGATGATGTATTTATTTTGTGGACAGGGACTGAAGAAAATAAGAGAGAATTTGTGGAATTTTTGAATAATTCGTTTAGTTTTTTGAAATTCACATACACCAGTAGTGTAGAAAGCATTAACTATTTGGATACATATATACAAAAAAAAAATCAGTAAAGGATTTAAGTCCAATGTTTATAGAAAACCCACATTTAGTAATTCCTATTTAGAGTATACTAGTAATCACCTCACCATCAAAAAAATAATATAATCAAAGACCAACTAGTTAGAGTTGCTCGTATGACTTCTGATGAAGGAGATGTAGATAGAGAGTTACAAAAAGTAGCACAACTATTTTACAAAAGAGGGTATCCAGCTAACATAGTGGAGACAAATGTAGAATATGTTAAAAAATGAGTGGGGTAAAAAATTTAAACCACTGTTTGGTGATGTACTACATACAGGAAAATGAAAAATTGGAAGAGGAGAAACAACTTCATAGGGCTATGGTTATTCCTTTTTGTGGACAAGTCAAACAAGTGAAAAAGATTTTTGAGAACAATTGGTCCAGTCTTAAAAATAAGCCTAGAATATTTTCAGTTGTTGGGAAGGAACCCACTTTTGTATATAAAACTGGGCTCAATTTAAAAGGGGCATTTGAACTTACTAACAAAAGTCAGGTAGTGGGTAATAGGGGTACAACAAGATGTGGTGCTTGTGCACAATGTAAGTTTATACAAGCTAAGAATATGGTAACCCTGCAAAACATTTTGAAGTCTGTTTTCTTTGAAAAAGGAAATTGTCAAACATCAGGGGTGATATATCTGGCAGCTTGTAACACCTGTCCAGCTTACTACATAGGCAAGACAGAAAGGTGTCTTAGGGACAGAATATACGAGCACCAGTACCAGATTGCTACAAGAAATATAAATAATGCCCAATACAAACATTCATTAGTATGTGCAAATTTTGTTCAGTTTTTATTTGGTATTGTGGAGTGAGTAAGACCAAATCCTAGAGATTACAGGAATTATATAGAGGAAAGGGAAATTAAGTGGCAAATAAAATTAGCTGTGACCCAGGTCTTAATAGGTGGGAGACACGTTCATAGGTTAGTAC
Source organism: Protopterus annectens (assembly GCF_019279795.1). NCBI lineage: Eukaryota > Metazoa > Chordata > Ceratodontiformes > Protopteridae > Protopterus > Protopterus annectens. The sequence continues at coordinate 925,099,719 of NC_056727.1, read as the reverse complement.
TAAGCTAACTGCTCTTGCGAGCCATTTCTAAGCCTAGCCAATTATCCCTTGTGAGACTCAAACCCTGCACCTTGTGTTTGTAAGGCAAACATCTTAACCATCAGGCCACCCTCCCCACCCCTGAAATGATAATGAAATGGTATCCTTAAAACCAATAAGTACTGTGTATCTTAGTCTGGTTGTGTGTGTGTGTGTGGGGGGGGTTCAACTACACAGTATACATATGTTTTAAAGCAAGTCAATGGTTGATTTTTTTATCTTAAACAATTTTTAAGTTTACATTTGATGAATGTCTTGGAATTTGAAAAGTTCTTTTTTATAAATGATGTTTGTTAAAATGTTCTTGTGTTAAAAGGTGTTTGCAGTGCATTTCATTTGAGCATTAAGGTAGTTGTATCTTTAAAGGATTGTGAAGGGTGATGACATCACTCATTTTTAACAGTATTTAAAGGCTGTATTATGGAATTTCAGTTAGATTCTGATGAAGTCCCCGTTTAGGGGATGAAAGCGCTCAATCTGTGTCTTTGTACATTGGAAGAATAAAAACAGCTTGGACTGAATAGTTTTGCTGACTGAAGGTGTTTCCTACTGCTTTACAGTGTATGTTTTGGACTTTTTTTAGTCTAGCACTTTACCATACCAGACTTCTTGTAGCAATTATTGTAGCACACAAAAGTGCTACCAGCACTAAACGTTTTACAAGGAAACAGCTCCAGTACTTATTAACACCCACCCCTCCAGGCATTTCTAATGGTCAGTTCCCTGTGCTGTGCTTTCTCCTATTAACCTGGTGAACTTGAGCATCCTGAGGCAATGTAGCAACTGCCTCATGTACACCGACAACCCTCTCCTCTTACCTCCCAACACTCAGACTTGCAAGAGACACACTTATATATCCAAACTGGAAGCCACGCACTCTCCAGCCAAGACTGGAATAGCTGGTCAAGAGGAGAAGGTCAACACTTGCACTGCACCACATGGAACACATAGCCCTACAGAACACACATCAGCACTGCATTCACATAAAAAGACAAACCACACATCCACCTTTGCGGAGGCTCTCAATAAAAATCTACCCAAACAGCAGAGACCTCTAAGGCAAAACACACTTGACCACCACAACACAACATTAATCACGATATACATAACTCTCCTAAACAGAGTGCCACTCAACCAAAGCCGCTATGGCAAAACAGCATGCCCAGCACACTAGTCATAGGTGACTCGATAGTGAGGCACACTGATGTCCCATTCACTAGGTTGAATAAGGAGAAAGTAGCAGTCAGCTGCCTGTCAGGTGCCAGGATCTGCCACATAACGCATGTACTCAGGTCCCTCATCAACAGGTACAAATATGACTGTCATTGTACATGTGGGTGTGAATGACCTGAGATGTACGTCCATGGACTACATGAAAAGAGACATGGAGGAGCTCTCAGATTATGTGGCCCAGGCAGATATGGCCCTAGCCCTGAGCAGCATCCTACCATAACCCAGAATGATACCACAGTACAAGCAGAAAATGATTGATTTCTACAATTGGCTAAGTTTCTGGTGTCATTCCAAGGGGATCCATTATTTGTCTGCCTGGGATGACATGATTGACAGATCTTGATGCTTTGCCAGAGATGGCCTGCATCTATCACCCCTGAGCTTCTGGATACTGGTCAAAGCTCTTGCCACCCCTGTAGTCCCTTTTTTAGGCGGTGTTCCAAAGGCCAAATTACCACCATAATAGCTACAAACAAATGCAATCTGAGGGTCATGCTGCTCAATGCTAGAAGTCTAATTCTCAAAATGCACTCACTCAAAGCACTCCTTAAAATGGAGAACATCAACATTTGTGCTGCAACAGAGACCTGGTTCAAGGCAGCAGAAAGCACCCCTCCACTACCAGGCTATAACTCATTCCACACCTTGTGGCTCCAGAACTTGGACTGAAGCTCCAAAGGCAGTAGTGTTTCCATAGTCATAAAGGATGCACACACTTCCAGACTGGTAGCCCAACATAACGCATCAGAGATACTTCAGGTGCAGCTAACATTGGGTAAGACAGCAATTTAGGTCGTAGCCTGTTATAGGTCCCCAGCCATTTCCCAAGACTCACACTCCATGTTCCTAAGCACCCTGGAGAATATTATGGTCCAACCTAATACTCTCATACTGGGCGAATTCAACTACTCCTCCATTAACTAGGAAAACCACTCATGTGCCAATACACTTGCCCCAATGTTTCCTGGAATTCATTAATTCCATTCCCCTGGACCAGCTCGTTCTTACCCCCACTAGAGGTAGCAACATCCTTGACCTAGTCATTACTAAGATGGGCGATTGTTGCTCTACACAAATAGTCAACTCCTCCCATGTTAGATCTGACCACAAACTAATCACCTTGGAAATCCACACCCCCCCCCTACAAAGGTAACCACCATGAAAAACTTTTCCAAAGCTAACTTTGGGCTCCTAAAAACAGAGGTGGCTAACTTCATGGCACCCATGTAAATGGGGAATAGTTGCATGACTGCTGAATCATACACCAATGCACTGTACGAACACGTACACAAATGCATGGATCTTGCCATACCCAATAGAACCAAGATGCTCTCCTCTAAAAAAAAGGAAGCCAATCTGGTGGTCCCCTGCCATAAACAAACTCTACAACAGCAGGAAGAAACTGATGCAGAATAAGGTGAAGTCCCAAGACTGGAAAAACTCCCTTATCAGCCTGAACAAAAAGTTGAGATCCCTCATCAAATCCTCTAAAGCTAGCTATGAAAACAGAATTGCAGCAGAGAGTAAAGACAACCACAAGGCCTTATATAGTTAAGTAAAGAATCTCCATGGCAATACCCAGATTTGCTCTGAGATACTGCACAATGATACCTCCTATACTGAGCCAACAGATATTGCCAATATACTGTCCGACAAATTCAGTGGCAACTTTACCCCTTCCCCCAAAGGGCCAATCACAATACTAGTAGATTGCCCCACACCCAGTACTACTGCTGCACAGGTTAAAACAGCACTGTCCAAGGCCAAGAATACAGCTTCTATGGGACCTGACAATATACCTGGCTGTATTCTACATGAACTAGAGTGAACTGGCACCTTACCTGTGTGCCCTGTTCAATCACAGCTTCACCTCAGGCTTTGTCCCTACCGAATGGCACATGGCTATAGTCATCCTTCTCCACAAAGGAGGAGTGACTACAGATCCTGGGAAATATTGGCCCATTAGCCTGACATGTCTGATATGCAAAGCTATGGAAATCATCATCATGGACCTAATAAACAAGGTTATAGGGAATCTCCAAACTCTGGATCCCACACAGTTTGCTTTTGTGAAGGGTAGATCATGCCTGCTCAACTTGGTCGACTTCTTTGAGTTAGTCAACAGAGCTGTGGATGAAGGCAAGGTGGTTCATACAGCCTACCTTGATCTGGCCAAGGCCTTTGATACCATTCCCCACTCAGGAATCATAGAAAAACTCACTAAGCTAGACATCAACTCCTATATCTCTAGGTGGATTGTAAACTGGCTCACGGATAGAGCCAACAGTGTGAAAGTAGCTGACTCCAAGTCAGACTGCCGACCAGACACAAGTGGAGTCCCACAGGGATCATTCCTGGGTCCTCTCCTGTTTGGTATCTACTTCTCAGAAGTCCAGGCCAACATGAAGGGACTCTGGCTGACAAAGTTCGCAGACAATTGCAAGTTGGCAGCCATTATTAGCTCTCCAAGTGATGCTGACATCCTATAGAAAGGCCTCACTGAGACCAATGACTGGTGTCAGAACCATGGCCTTAAGCTCAATGCCAAAAAATATGTTGTCATCCCCTTTGGGAAAAACCCAGTTCCCATGAATTACCACATTAATGGTAGTCCACTGAACACAGAAGGTGTTATAAGAGATCTGGTAACACAGGTTGACAGCAACCTGTCTTTTGACCACCACATTGCCACTGTGGTCAGAAAGTCCTTCTATGTGACACATCTCATTATTAAGGGTTTTGCATCCAGGAAGAAAGAGATCATTGTCTCCCTCTACACTTCCCTCATTAGGCCAATCATCGAGTACAATGCCCAATTTTGCATGTACCTCACTAGACACCTGCAACAACTGGAGAGGCCACAAAAGTACATCACAAAGAAGATCCTAGACCTTAAACACTTGTCCTATATAGACAGACTCAAAAAACTCCAACTATTCTCTGTCTCATATCACCTACTTAGAGGCGATCTTTGCTTGACTTACAAAGCCATGTCTGACCCAGCTCTGTTAAAAATGCTA